>NW_027397065.1:71479150-71572780 GCF_003265705.2 Callorhinus ursinus | reverse complement strand
TCTTTCTTTCTTTCTTTCTTTCTTTCTTTCTTTCTTTCTTTCTTTCTCTTTCTTTCCTTTTTTCCTGCTCCTATCTAATCTAGTCTTTCTTTTTTCCTTTTTTCTGCTCCTATTTCTAGTCTTAGTTACATATTCTTGTTTCTCTCTCTCACTTTTACTTGATTTCATTTGAAGAAAAAAGAAGGAGACTTGCTATTAATGTTACTTTGTCTTTTCAAGCAAAGCCTACACTGGTATATTTTCTGAGGAAGTCTTCCATGACAAAGAAAGCTAAAAACTACTTCGTAAAGATTGCACATTGAACACTGATAATGTAACATTAAGTTATAATTCGCTTATTCTGTTTCTTTGCAAAACATATATTTTTAATAATGTATATATGGCTTAGAGAAACCCATGAATATAGAAGCTAGATATTTGGGGAAATGTACCTGAACAACTAATACTCTATCAGAAAACTCACTAGTGTGAGCGATTCAGCAGTGGAAATGTAGCTCTAAACTAGCGAATGATTCATGTCTTTTATTACACAGCTTTGATTAGAATCTGAGCCCCAATTTTTTTAATTCAACCAAAATTATTCTCCAAAAACAAATCAGAGAAAAGAGGCACTTCAGTTGAGACACTGATTATGGTGGTCTCAAAAATAAGAGTGATATCACCACTATATTTTTAATGTCTCCTTATACTCAAAATAACCAAAAAGAAGACTTACAACATTTATCTTTTGTTAAATAAAATGTTGAAACTCACCAACAACTTAAAAAAATATTTTGTTGTTTGTTTTGAAGTAGATGACTAGAAATAAATAGAATTTTTTTAAACTATTTACTTCACTTAACAGATTGTTTATGGAATTTGTATAATGTTTTAAGTCAGGAACATGTTTTCTAATATATATGACTCTCAAAGTTCCTTGTTCAATTTCCCCAAATAATATGTGAGTTCCAGAGTGACAGAAATTTTATTTGTTTATGCTAAATCTCTAGTGTTTTGCCTTGCACCTCTTATATACTAGCTGTTTAATAAATATTTGTTTTGTTAATTAACACATTTATGAATTTAATTTTGTATTTTGACATCACTATTTTTCTTAAAATGATTATCTCAGTATTAATGTTTTGGGACTGGTCAGCAATTCTGAAGAGGTACAGAAAAATATTAGCATCTATGTAAGTTGATTTAGAAGAGTTAGTATTTATCATATAAATAGGTTAATATATTGTGCTAAGTGTTATAGCAATGTATTTCTAACCCTCAGTGTTTGAACCCAATACAAGTTTATGACTTTGCTCATACTATATTGCAGTGCAGGTCAAGTGAATCCTCTACAGGTGGTAACAGAGGGGTCTATGCTCCTTTTGTAGGGTCAACATCATCACTTCACACATGAAAGACAGTGGAAAATATGTATGGGTAATATTTAGTGATCATATATTCATTCTGTGCACATTCCTTTGGCTAAAATTTATTTGTATTGTTCTACTTGCTAGCAAGAGGGATGGGAGATCTAATTGAACTGTGTGTTCAAGGAAAGGAAAACATCTTGCTAAGGATTAGCAATCACTGGGACAGAGTTATATTTTTCTTAGATATTAGAGAGGTTTAAGTTTTAAATTATTGGTATTGTATTTTGTTAAGTATCTTTTCAATATAAAACATAATGTAAGCAGGTTTTCAGTCCTCAACCAACTCAACTCTAAGACAATCAAATAGTAGCCTGGAAATTTTTATTTAGTTATGCTTTTGTTTTGTTTTGTTTTGTTTGCAAGAATCTTTAACTTCACAGAAAAGTGTATGATAACCACAAACGTCAAATATAAAGAATGCAATTACATTTCTTTAATTTTAAGGAAATGAAAAAATAGTTTTTTAATTGATTAAAAAGGGAAAACAATTGGGTAAAAACAAATACTTCCAGTTTGGCTATTATGAACTAGATTTGTCAGAGCAAAATTTCTACTGTGGACAACTACCAAAGCCACATAATAAATTAAAAAAAAATAAATTACTATAAAACAAAAGAAATTTCAGGGCACTGAAGAGCAACCAAAGCAGCCAAAACTTCAGAAACCAAGAACCCAGACAGAAATATGATTTTAGGAATAGAGGACTAGAGATCATGCTGAAAGCATCAGCTGAGATAGTAAACATCTAAGCAGAAATATTGGCAATCTTACTGTGCTGGTGACATAAAAATTGGAACTCAGAAACAGGCAAAGAGGAGAGGCCATATTAAACACTCCAGGGTTTCAGTTGAGCCTTCTGAAATGCTATATCCTGAGAGTAAAGCAAACAGGGAAAAGAGCAGCCCTTACAAAGCTAAAACCCAGACTCAAATCATCCCAGGCTCTGACTGGACCAAGATTACTTGCATCTATCAGCCAGCACTTCTTTATAATTTTTTATACTTAACATTAAGTTCAATTAAAAAATAAGATAACAGCTCCATGAGACAAGGAAAAAAATGAAGAAAATTAATTGTTAATAGGAACAAAGCAAAAGTGAATACCTATTTTGAAGTTAAAAGAACACAGTCTGAAAGAGTTGATTAACATGCAAAAGGAGGTAAAAGACAAATGGAGAATTTCACCAGAAACATGGAATGTATACTAGAATGCTGACTATTCTAGAATATGGAATACTGAATATAGACTCTCTAGAATATTGTATCTTAGGACATTAAGATATGTTTAATAGCTAACAGTTACTTAAAAGCTGTATTGGTGACCTGGGAAATAGATATTAAAAGATGTTGGTCAAATAGAAGCATGGAAAGAAAAGATGTGAACTACAAAATGAGCTACATTTGAACTACAAGTGAACTATGTGTGAACTACACATTAAATACACGTGAACTATATAAGAAACATGGGGAACATGGCATAACATCCTCATATGTGTATAACTGGAGTAATAGGAATCAGAAAGAGGGTAGGGATAAAACAATATTTGAACCGACTCAACAAAAAGTAATACAAAACTCAAGCAGGACAAACAAATAATGCCACACCTTTTCACATGAGTACCACTTATGATCAGACTGTGAAATCACACACATGTAAATTAGAGATCTTACAATATCATCAAGAGCTATTGCTCAGATCCTTACCTAGGTATGTTCCTCCTACCTAGAATCACACATGATGTCTGTTAAGTGGAGTTCATGGGATAACCTCTTCCAATGCAGAGAGCATTTAAGTTATGGAACATTTCCACTCTAATTCCAGAAAGTGTTTTTCTTTTTAAGATTTATTCATTCATTAATTCTTTATTTAGAGAGTGGGGGGAGGGGCACAGGGAGAAGGGGAGAGAATCTCAAACAGACTCTGTGCTGAGTACAGAGCCCAGTGTGGGGCTTAATCCCACAACCCAGAGATCACAACCTAAGCCAAAACCAAGAGTCCAAAACTTAACCTACTGTGCCACCCGGGTGCCCCACTTTTTAAAAAATAGCATATGTGTCATTATCTAGGAAACCATACTCACAGGTTCTGGATTTATATAAGTCATTAGTTATCCTTGATGTTTTCTTAAAGTCATTCAATAGATACACTTCCTTCCTCCTAGAAAATATTATTGGTCTGTTTATTCAAAGGTCCAGTTGTTGCTGATGATTTGTGTTGTAGGTGTATGTGTGTGTAAATGTGTATGTGTGTTGATGTTTATTTTTGTGTTCTATTTTTTTAATTTAAATGCCTTTTTTTCTTGATAAACTCTAAAATGATTTTGCACAGATTTTTAAAAAATCATATTCTGCTATTGACCATAATAAAAGTATAATTTGGAAAGAAGATACACTTAATTATTTTAATTATTTCTTATATGAAACCCAATGATGATTGAATAGATAGGTTGATAGAGTAATTGATGGATAAACAGATAACCAACTCATAAAAATTTCTATTTAAATATAACATTAAGTTGACTTTTTTCATGATTTAAAAAGAATAGTAACTTACTTTTAAGTAATACTAAATAAGTCCATTTTGGTCCATATTTACTAGTTACTTATGGTCCAGTTCATTATGTCAAGTAAAGTGTTATTATTTTATTCCCAGAATAAACTCTACTTGCTAATAGTACATAATTTAACTAACATTTTAGTAAAATATTTTGCTGGTAATTATGTAAATTTTGCCTGGAAGATCAGTCTGTAGTTTTCACTGTTTTGTATGTGTACCAAGTTTTGGGTGTTTTGACACTAGTCTCTTTTTAAAAGATATTCCTCTGTAACTTCTATTTATTAGACATTTGAGATAACTCACTTGTTAAACTGTACTTTTGGAACTTCTAAAAATTTGGGTATGGTAATATTATTTGTTCAGTTTTTTACTTATTTTAGCTATTCCTTTTTCTTAGGTTAATTTTTATAATTTCCAGTATAAGAAAATAATGAGATCTTAAGATTTACTGGCATTAAAGAGTACATGATATTTTTTATGTTTTGGTTTTTAAAGTTCTGTTGGAGAATATGATATTTGAATGTTCCTATTTTAAGCTTTATTAAAATGTAATTTGTATACAAAAATATTGTACATATTTTATGCATACATTTTGATGAGTTTGGACATATATCTACACTTGTGAAACTGTCATCAATCAAAGAATTAAACATATTCATCACATCCAAAAATTTCCTTGTGTTGTTTTGTGTGCATGCAAGTGTGTGTGTTAAGAGCACTTGACATATGATCTATCCTCTTAATATATTTAAGAAGATTTTAAAAATATAAATGTCATCAGAAATCATGCTCAGATAATTTCTCATTAAGGAAGACCTTCACTTTTCTTTGTGATCTATCTGCTAAAATTAATACATGCTATTTTAAAATTTTAAAATATATAAAAATAGTATGAACACATATGTTAAATCCCGGGCCAAATAACACAATATCTTAAGAAAAACCAATTTAATCATAATATTTTAAGAAAAAAAATTAATGATTTGTTATGTGAATGATAATGTTCTTTTCCATAAAACCCCAAGAGGTAAACAAACTAACATTTTAACAGAATACTGTAATGTTATTGGTTAGAAGATAACATAAAAAATCAACAAGTTTTACATTTACTGTGAACCAATTAGAAAATGTAATTTTAACAGTTTCAGTAGCACATAGCAACAAAAATATAAGGGACATAGATACTTAACAAATGTCAAAGTTGTATTAAAATTTTCAAAAACTTGTTGAAGAAAATTAGGAATTATTTGAGAGATAAAGCATTTACATAAATCCTAAGATACCATAAAAATTTCAATATACTCAATTGAATCTGTAAATTAAAAATAACTTTAAAAATATATTTAAATGATTTTATCCTTGAAACTTATAAGCTAATTGAAACGTTTATACAGCATATTAATGGAGACATAATTAGCTAGAAAATATTGAGACAGAATGGGAAGGGGCTTGCTTCATTTCTAGATAGTAAGCTTTACTATAAAGCTAGATAATAAAAATAATGTGGATGGCACAAACATAGACATCTCAATTAATTAAAATTTAATCTATAGATTGACACATTTATTGGAACTTAATATAACACTGAAATAGGACACCATATCAATGGGGAAAGCAAAGCTTTGTATAAGCAAGTTCTGTCAAGTCTATCTATAAGTTTAGATTCACCAACACTCTTCATGGCAGAATGATTGAAATGAGTACATTCTTGGTATGTCTGAAATTTGACATGTTCACATCTAATAAAGCTTATCACTACTTTATACAACATAATTTTTGCATGTCTGGATTTGTTTTGTTTTGTTATTTTTACATCTATCCCATTCATTTTTCTCTGAGCTGCTGCATCTGTGGTGTCTGGCATTAATTTGGAGAAATAGTCATTATTGCTTCATGTATTTTTTCTTTTCCCTTCATCTTCTTCTGGTATTCCTATTATATATAGTTTTACCTTTTGTAGTTCTCCCACAGGGCTTGTATATTCTCTTCTCTTTTTTTTTTCTTTTAAAAAGAAAAGTTTTTTTATACTTAACATTAAGTTCAATTAAAAAATAAGATAACAGCTCCATGAGACAAGGAAAAAAATGAAGAAAATTAATTGTTAATAGGAACAGAGCAAAAGTGAATACCTATTTTGAAGTTAAAAGAACACAGTCTGAAAGAGTTGATTAACATGCAAAAGGAGGTAAAAGACAAATGGAGAATTTCACCAGAAACATGGAATGTATACTAGAATGCTGACTATTCTAGAATATGGAATACTGAATATAGACTCTCTAGAATATTGTATCTTAGGACATTAAGATATGTTTAATAGCTAACAGTTACTTAAAAGCTGTGTACAATATCATTTTTTCTAGTGTGTTTTCTCTTTCAATTTTGAAAATTTTTATTGAAATGTCCTCAAGCTCAGAGATTTTTTTCCTTAATTCTATTTAGTCTATTATTAAAGGCATCAAAAGGCATTTTCCCACCAAAAACATTCTCATTTATGTTTAGTGTATTTGAACTCTGTTATTTGTTTGGTTCTTTCTTAGAATGTCCACCTCTACTTACATTACCTATCTATTTT
The DNA here is from genome assembly GCF_003265705.2 of Callorhinus ursinus. NCBI lineage: Eukaryota > Metazoa > Chordata > Mammalia > Carnivora > Otariidae > Callorhinus > Callorhinus ursinus. The sequence goes on along the minus strand of NW_027397065.1, from coordinate 71,566,243 downwards.
TACATGTTGTCCACTTTTTCCTTTGGAATCCCTAGGGTATTAATCATACTTTTTTTGCTTGCTTATTCGTTTTAGTTTCCAGTTTGTTAAATCCACCATTTCTGCCATAGCTGACTCTGGTTCTGACGCTTATTCAGTCTCTTTAAATTGTATTCTTTGCCACTTATTATGCCTTATAATTTTTAGTTGAAAAGCAGGCATGCTATACTGCTAAAAGGAGTTAGGACTTCAACATATAAATTTTGGCAGGATAGAATTTAGTGCATAGCATTTCTTCAGTTTTACCTAATTCCTTTTTCCTCTTAGTTTCTTACTAGTCATAAATAATTTAAAGCATCTTTCCCTGGATCTTATTGTATTATAACAGAAAACTCTTCACAGTATTTTTCTTTTTTTAAAAGATTTTATTTATTTATTTGAAAGAGAGAGAATGAGAGAGAGAGAGAGCATGAGAGGGGGGAGGAACAGAGGGAGAAGCAGACTCGATCCTGGGACTCCAGGATCATGACCTGAGCTGAAGGCAGTCACTTAACCAACTGAGACACCCAGGCACCCCCACAGTATTTTTTCTAACTAGTGTCAAATGTCTCTCTCATTTTTTCAATTTTTCTACTTTTTCTTTATACTCCATGGGATTTAATTTATTAATTGTGACACTCTAATAGTTTTGTATTTGTTATCTTCATTATTTCAAATTGCTGACTTTGCCAAAATGACAGAGGTTAGGCTGTGTTGACAAGATTGTACAAGTTAGTTCTAGTCAGACATAGTCCAGTTTGGCAAGTAAGGAATCCCAATCGCTAGGAATTGATTGTTTACAGATATGAGTGGTTCTTAAACTATTACCTTCTCCATCAAACTGAGTCTTCTGTTCACTAAAATATAACAATGGTGATTGTTTTTTTAAAAAAAACTACAGTAAATATTTCAGTTATTTTTCATTTTAATCACTTTCTGTTTAATTATGAAAATTATTTCTTAATAGTCAAATCAAAATATTTTTTTTCCTTCCTATCACAATTTTATGGTGTCAAGTTGGATTTCTAGCACTGAAATATGTGTATTTCAGAAACATAACTGATTCTCAATACTGCTGCCAATTTGACTCACATATTCATACAGTGTTAAAGGAGACGGTCCCCCTAAAATCAGAATCAAGATAAATTTGGATGTCTCTGGATACCTTGAGAGGTATTTGCATCTTCCAAATTTAGTCAAAGCACTTAACCTATGGTTACTTAGGATAGCTTATTAAACTACTGGATGTTATTTTATAAATAGACCACATTATTAGTGATGACTTATGATATATGTGAATTTGACTCTCAGGTTACTTTTGTTTCAAAGACACGGTAGTGAATATCTTGATGATACAGGCTATTTAAAATGAAGCTCTTCCCATAAAAAGAGAAGCTCTGAATGGACAATTTTCAATGTCATTTCAGAGTCACTAACAATGAAAGGGATATATTTAAGGCTTTTCCTTGCCTTTCAGGAATGAAGAAAGCTTTAGGTTGGTTTACACCCTGCCTGCTTCATTTACAATTCAATTAAGATGAATGTCACTGGAGGCAAATTCTGTGAACAACATTTCTAGATTCATTTATAAAGATGCCTACCAGATAATGCAAGTTCAGTTTCAGGAGTTAGGTTCCTATGGAACTTTAGGTAGACTAGGGAGAATTGTAGTCCCTTCTAATCATTAAAATGCATGCATGAAGTACTTCAAGCCAGCTTATTCATCACTCTTGAAATGCTGACAAAATGCTTAAGGGCCTACTTCTTCACTAAGGTGAAACAAGAGAATTCTTTAAGGTTAGTGATGATATTGTACATAGGTAGGTCCATTTTTAAAAGACACATCTTATAATCTGTAGACAAAAACATGCATTAGTTACTGCTGTTATGAAGCATGATGTTTTATATGTAAGCATGAAATTACATTAGGGACAGAAAACACACTGCTAAGATGTTGGTAAAGTATAAGAAAGCATGCTCTTAATAAGACTTTTTTAAACAAAACATTATCATTCTGAAAATTGTATCTCTCCCTGAAAATGTTATTCGTATTTAAGACTATGAATTCTTAACCCAAGAGGTAGTCACATTTGCAAAAAAAAAAAAAAAAAAAGTTTTTAATTTTATATACAAATTAATATTTAGTGAAATATAAAATACACTGATAATTCATATTATAATATGCTTCCTTGTAGTAGTATATACTGATATAACATATGGTAGATATAGTAAAATCATTTAGTGGCAGGGTTTTAATAGAATCAGAATGTGGCTGAACTTCCCTTGGCCTTTAGCCTGAATAATACAAATTATAATCAGTGAAACTCCATTAATTTTCCTGGAATAAATTGTGAAAGTTCTGGAAAATAAGACTTTTCAAAAATATTTCAAAATATATTTTATATATTAAATTTATGATATGAATATTTGAAAAGTGAAATAATAACAAATTTGTTTACTTATAGAAGAACTTCAGTTTCCCAAATTAGCTACTTCCAAATCTTTCTATATCATTCCATGCCAAAGCTCAGATCACCTTTAATGGAGTGCTTATAAAAAACACTAAATGCTCTTAGTAATTTTCAAGTTGTATGCACAACATTGCCCAGAATTTGAACTCTTCCAGATTTTGATTCCAATAAATTTAAATTACTTTGTATAGTGAAGAGTAATTTAAAATTATTGAAGTGCTCCCACAGTGGAGTATCCATAAAATGTAAAGCCTTTCAGTGATTTTAATCACTATGCACACTTTAGAGTAATTTCAACACATCAAATGCTTTGATTTTTAGTTTCCATTGCTTTAATTTGAAAGAATTAAAAATGCCAAACCAAAATAGCATTTATAATCAGTCAAAGTTGTTACTAACCTGAATTTCAAATTGAGTTAGCGAGTTAAACATGTGAAATATGACTGTATTATTGATAGAAGAAAAAAAGCCACCATTATAACAATTATCTATTATACTAATTTATACCTTGTCAGACTAGATTGAATTTATTATGATAGCATGTTTCCACAATGGACCAATAGCATACTTTTCTATTGTACACATCCCATGTGGGTGTGGAAGATTGATGGTGACTACTTAGAGATCCTCAGAGGTATTTGTATAATAATTTGAGAACATACAAAAAAATAATAATTTGAGAACAATCTGAATTAACTCAAGATTGAGAAGAAAATATAATAACTCAATTACATTTGAAAATCCTCCATGAATAATCAATGAGAGCCAAAAAGCTATTTCAAAATGTAAGAAAATACAATTCTATTTTGATTTCAACATAAATAAAATTTTGTTGATTATATTAAAGAAATAAGACTATCACAACTAACTAGAACTCATAGGATTAATAGTACAATAAGTTTAAAAATAATAAAAACTGGTTTTAAAAGGGGGATCAGTAAATAACATCCCTCTTGTATGCCCAAGTTCCGACCCAAAGGAGAAACTGGATCAGAAAAAGATGAAGTGAAACTAAATGTGTACCTTATTAGTGATTTTCTTTAGGCAAGAAGTTTTTAAAATATTAGACCTGAGAATTGAAAAGTTATGAATGTGTTTAAGAGGATGCTAAAAAACGGATTTTTCCTCAGGAACAGTCCTCTTAAAACAGGCCAGAGTGCAAAGCAGAGTATATGACCTTTGAGGACCTCCCACCTCAAATAAAAAAGGGAAGAGATTTGTATTTTTATGAGAAATTCTTCTTTCCCAACTAATCAATGAATTTTCTAAACAGATTAAATTTAGCAGTGGATAGATGATAAAGTGTTATATTAAAGAATCATAAGTAATGCAGATTGAACATTCTTCCCCAACATGAGAGAATGCTTCAATGTAAAGCAAACTATTAATATGAATATATCTCAATAAGAAATAAAAAGGTAATATAAATCATGATATTAATAGATATCATAAAGGCCAGTATAATATGTAAAGGCAAAATTAAATTATATAAAATTGCTCAATTATCATTAATCATGGAAAAAGCAAATTATATAAAATCAAATTAAAAAAATTAAACATAGTAATTTGGAAAAATAAAACATAGTAATTAAACATAGTAATTTGGGAAGCCTGATAAAAATAATTTAAATGACACAATTTTATACCTGGCAAATAAAACGAATCAGAAATCATTAATTATAAGTATTAGAAATTTTAAAAATTAGTAAACCTGCTAAATGTAATATCTACAAAATTCACAATCTTGCCTTATGCCAGTAAAGTGTTTAGAGAATAAATGGTAAATAACAATCTTATACAACTGCAAAAATATAAGAAAATATAAGAAAAAAATAAAAAAATGAGGATTTATGAGATAATTATGCACCCAAATTGGACATAATTAAAGAGATTTATTTTTTATGTATATATTTATAAAAATATAGGTCAACAAAACTAAATAAAATCTATATCTTTTTAATACGAACAAAGTAAATATTATAAACCTATCAATTTTTAAGAATTAATTTGAATGAAATTATGATTTATATTAAAGCAAGTATCAAAGAGGAGACTTAATAGGTTTATTTTAAATTTTAATTAACCTTAAAAACAAAAACAAAATCACTTCCTGAGATCCTGGTTGCTCTATGGCAGTGTAAGCCCCCTATAGTTAATGTATCATTCTAATTGCAATTATAAACTCTGAACAATTTTTTTAAAATAAAAATAATGAATTTTTAAAAACCTATTAAAGAACTCTGGAAAGAAAGCAAATTAAGTTTATTTTGGAAGATGGTCAAATTTTGGAGAAGCAATTGTCATTATGGTGATTTTAACTCTTTTTCTTCCCTGTGTTGTTTTTTCTCTCTGAGAAGGGTGGAGCCTACATGGTTATAACTTAGAAAATTTGCTGGCCAAATATAGTAGGGAAAGGATACTCTGGATCACAGAAGAAAATGGGATTCCAAGAGGAGAGCTGAGGAAAGAATTGTCTAATTTGGCACATGATTTTACACAAATTTTAATCTAGCCCTTGAAATACTATATTTCCATGGTACATACAAACTAATATAAAAGACTTAGAGAAAGTTAACTGAGATTTGAACCACTGCCCACAAAAGACAAGATAGGACCCAGCATCACTGGTTGAATCAACTGGGTTGACTGTCTGCTAACACAAAAACATTAATATCCTCCAGATGATTATAACAGAATCTGAGTGTATATAACATAGTATTTAAAATAAGATACATTTCAAACATTACTTGACAGTAAAGCATTTAGGAAAACATGACCCATTTTCAAGAGAAAACATCAGAGATGTCAACCCTGAGAAGGCCCAGATGGTGGAATCAACAGACTTGGAAGCAGCTCTTTAATTATGCTTCATGAGGTTAAGGAGAACACACCTGCAGTGGGTGAAAAAGGCTGCACATATAACTCAGATAAAAGCACCAAATTGAATTTCATAAATAGAAAATATATTATCTGAAATGAAAATATGTGTAATCTAAGTACCAGAAGGGAAGATTAGGGCATATTAAAATATATATACATATATATATATATATAAACTTCCAAAGGCAGTGAGTATCATACATTTACAAAGTAAAAAACTCAGAATATGCTAAACAAGATAAAGTACAAAAAAACCCGCCTATATTCATAAAATCAACTACTAAAAGCAAGTATAAGGTAACATCACTTTTGGGGAATAGATAAAACAGTTCTATTAATTATTTAATATTTTAGTATAGTTGATAAAACTCTTGACAGCAACTAGAAAAAAATGAAAAATTACATGTAGGGAAAATTTTTGAATGGTGAAAGAAAGAAAGAAAAAAGAAAGGAAAGAAAAGAAAAAGAGAAAGAAAAAGAAAAAAAAAAATGTCAACACAGAATTCTATACCCACTGAATGTATTCTTCAGGAATGAATGTGAAGTAGACATTTTCAGGAATAAAAAACATGAGACTAATAAAGCTGCTTTATAAGAAATGCTAAAGGAATTTTTTCAAATGGATGGAAATTATAATGGAAACTCAGCTTCTAAGGACTAAAGAAAGAGATTGTTAGAGACTGACAGCATGAATATAAAAAGCTAGATACAAATTTTACATTTTAAACATCAAGACACAAATAAGTTACAACAAATGGAGGGAAATTATGTACAAAGAGAAGGCATTTGCAACTTGGAGGTGGCATATTAACTTGGAGAAAAAAAAAATTCTTTGATGAAATGAGTATTACCAGAGATAAATAAGAATATTTCACAGTGATGAAAAGGAAAATTCATCAGAATAAAGTGACAATTATCAATTATATGATTAATAAGAGAGCCTCAAAATATGTGAAGCAAAACTGATAAAATTAAGAATAAAGAATAAATATTTCCACAATCATAGTAAAAGATCATATACTACTTAGTAATTGATATAACCACGAGGTAATAATAGTAACAATAAATATAAATAAAAATGTACCTGAACAACACATTGGTCTAATTGGTGTTTATAGAACACTAATTCCAAAACCTACAGCATAAACATTTTTCCCAAGTGCATATGTATATTTACCAAGCTTGATCATTTACTATACTATAAAACTAATGTTGATAAATTTAAAGGGATTCAAATTGTATAAGGTATATTCTTTGGCCACAAGAAAATCTAATTAGAAGTTAATAGCAGGAGTGTAGAAATATATAGTAATTAAATGATACACTTCTAAATTGGTTGAAGAGTAAATCTCTAAAATGCAAACTCTGTAAGATTAGGGTATGGTTTATGCATTGCTTTATCTCCCACAATTAGAGCACTGCCTAGTATATATAGTAAACATTCAACAATTATTCCAAGAAAGGCCCTAGAAAAAAGAGAAAGAAAATGTTTAAATACTATGCCAGTATTTTTTTGTAAGAAATAAATGAAGAACAAGTTTTTATAAAGGATATAGCGAAGTCTGGCATGTGTCAGAATCTCCTGAGGAGACAAACCAGCTTAATGGTCAAGAACATGTCTGTGAAAGACCAAACTGACAATGACCAAATCAGACTCTGTCATGGACTCTATAAAATTTATAAACCAGAGCAATTTTCTAAAATTACCAATTCCTTAGTTTCTTAACATGAAAAGTTTAAGAAATAATAAAGCACAGGGGTTTTGGTTTTTGTTTTGCCAAGCTTAATTTAAATGATATTTTAAAGTGCTCAACAGTGACCAGTTCAAGGCAAATAAATCAACAAATAATACTATTATTAGAAAAATTTGCCATTTATGCCAGAAAGATTGGGTTTCTAAGACTTAACATCAAGGTTTGTGAGATTGTATGACCTTTGTGACCTACTTAACCTTTTATTCAATATCCTTAAAAGAAAAAAGAAAAAAAAAAGCACCTGCTTCTTATGGAGCAATTTAGAAATTACTTCTAAAAAAAAAGGCTAATATATTATTTACATTACATGCATTAGAAAGAAGTCCTAGAAAGAAAAGTAGGCTAATTTAGAAAATAAATGGGATCCAGTAATGGAATAACTCATTTTATAAAATAATATTTTTGTTATTATGAATTTTTATGCAGTGAACAAATCATACTTTATTTTCTTTGAGAAAGGAAATGCTATTATTAAGAAATAAGTAGTTAGAGGCCTGGCCTGTATTTCTGAAATGATTCTCTAAGGTCTTACAAATTCAAAAGGCAAAAACAAAGATTAAAAAAAGAAAACTTGGAATAGTTAACATAATCTAAATGAGTTAACAAAAAATACTCAAATTTCTAAATATCTAATGTAGGAGTTTAGTTTTTTATTGTCATTTTTATTATTTTCCCCTGTCTTTGCTTCTCCCCTTTAAAGTCCATGCTTTGATTAGGCCAAAAAATATGTACTGAGTACCCACTATGTATAAATACCTGTGCCGAATGCCACAAGGCATTTTTTTTTGTTTTTTTGTTTTATTTTGATTTTTAAAGGCATGTTGAGAAAGAATATGGAGCCTTACAATTGACTAGAAACAATAAGAACAAAACAACCACAGAGAAATGAAACAGGAGTAGAATACATAGAAAAATTGTTTTATAAGAAAATCATGATTTCTGGATAGCCTTGACTTTTTATTTAAATTCTTTGGTCTACAATTTGAACTGAGGATGAAAATAAATGGCCTGCAAAATCGCTGCGCAGGTTTATCAGAAGAGTATATTTACGTGCCTGCCTGGTACATAGTAAGTCACTTAACAATAATAGCTACTGTTATTATCTGTATGGGGGAAAACTGTGAAGAATTTATGAAGGAGGTTTCATTTTAGCACGTACAAACTACATAGAAGAGGTATTCTGAAATTATGTGTGTGTGTGTGTGTGTGTGTGTGTGTGTGTGTGTGTGTGATGGCCCACTCTGGAAATCTGTTGATGTCTATTGACTACTTGTCAAAATAATATTTTTAAATGCTTAAATAAAATACAAATGTGTAGTATTACAAAGGAAGGAAGTATATTGAGCTAGTTACATATTTTATAAATTATGACATTATATGTGTCTCTCAATTAACAGAATAAATAAGAAAACTTTCAATTTAAGCAAGTTACATTTTATGTTTTAAGACAGGTTAGTGTAGACTGTAATTGCTTAACATTAAACTCCAGGCTGGTCATTGATTACCTTCCTTCTACATACTATTGACAAGTGATTGTCAATGGGCAATGCTTTAAAGCAACTTCTTTGTTTAGGTCAGCAGTGGAGAACCCAGAATCGAAATGTTCTGTGACTGAATAACTGCTAGGTGCAAAGTAACTCAACAGATGGCCAGTTCTAGTGCACAAGCATCTGTAGGCAGCAAAATGACACTCCCTGCTATTTTCCTTATCAAAATAACTACTGTGATTTTGCAATTATGATGACTATAAATGGTATTTTTTTAGATATATGCAAAACTATAATGTCAAATAAAAGTATCTGATTTCGGGTGCCTGGGTGGCTCAGTTTGTTAAGTGACTGCCTTTGGCTCAGGTCATGATCCCAGAGTCCTGGGAGCGAGTCCCGCATGGGGCTCCTTGCTCAGTGGGGAGCCTGCTTCTCCCTCTGACCCTCTCCCCTCTCATACTGTTTTTTTTTCTCTCTCTCTCTCAAATAAAAAATAAATAAAACCTTAAAAAAAGTATCTGATTTCAAAAATGTACTTTTTCCTAAGACAGATACACAGAACCCCTGAATTCCACCCACAAACTCCATAGACCTCAACTTAAAAATTCATGATCTAAATGTTTGAAATTGGACTGAATTATCTTCAGCAAGGAGAATGGAAACACTGACATATTCATGCACATATTAAGATTTGCAAACTATTCAGAAAATTTTCTAAATAATAAATCATTGTATCTTCATAAAAATCTATGTCAGGTATAACTATTCTGTTACATATGAGGAAACTGAGGCATGGGAGGGTTAAGTAACTTGCTGAGATTTCATAGATGTGAATAAGGAAAAAAAAATTGAACCTCAGCTCTATTGCTCCACAAAGTGTGAACGAAGGCTAAAATGATTATTTGAAACACTTTTTCATGGATGTATTTACCCTCTTCTATTAATAAATAATGAAATTGTAGTAATGTATTTAGTCTAAAGAATTAAGTTTAGATTCATGTACAAAATGATGAGAGCACAGAGGTCCAGTTATATCACAACAGGTTGTTCAAACACTTGAATCCACCTACTGAGGCAATGCTGAGAATACAGAGCTTGCTGTACTCTCCATGGCAGTACAGTACAGTAAAGGTCTATTAAATCTTATATCAACTATTTTAAAATGTTTCATTTGGTATTTTTCATATCTTACCTTATATATGTCATTTCCCACTCTTTATGCTGTGGGAGCGTTTTATTTAAAACTGTAAAACAAAATTATTGATTACACACTCAGTATTGGTGTTTATGTATTTTAGTTTCAATGATTTATTCTTATACAAAAGTAATAATATTCTAACTGATTAGTACTGTAGAATAACGGTATATATTTAATTCAATTAGTGGTATTCAATCTGAGATTTTCTCATTGATAAAATATAGAATGGAAAACACAGTTTTCCAAAGTATCAAATGGTAAAGCAGAACTATTGGTTAATGTCAATATATGATACAGAGCCATTTCTTATATTTAATATTTTTTAATTCATTGATTATCTTTTGTGGTACTATAAAAGATTAAATCTTATTCCCTGAGCCTGTCATTTATACCATTTTATATTTTTAATAGACACTAAACAAATAGAAAATCACAAAGTTATATGAAGATGTAGATTTTATGTTAATAATCGTCATTTATTTAATCACTTTCACAGAAGTGTGAACAATAAATTTGATATGGAATTCACATATTATTGCAAAAAAATGACATGAATCAATATGCTTCATTATGTTACTGCCAAAAAAGTGACATATGCAAAAAAATCTGTCTTGCATTATGCACTAACTGATTTTAACATTTAGATATTCTAAAAGATCAAATTCACTTAGGTCATATATACATAATATATCTTAGGTCTCTTCAGTTGCAGCTGAGTGTTAGATATAAGAATATTTTATGTAGGCTGATTGCAATTTAGAAATATGCATTTTGTCAACCAGGAAATGTATGAGATATGAAGATGCTGCCAGGTGTAGTTGGTTCTTCAAAAGTCTATTAGAGCAATAGTCTAGATTTATTGACTGACCATAGTTATACTGTAATAAATTCTCTGTTTGCTCTCAGAGGCTCAGGGTGATTCAGCATGGAATATCCATAAAACACTGCTATGGTCTTAAGATTGAAATGCAAGTCTCTGTAAGTAACAGGTTGTTGAAGGGATCTTAGGCCACTAAAGGTCCTGTCTGCTAATATAACATATAGCTAAAATTAAATTAATCTTATAAGTGAAATGATAGAGTATATCTCTTACAAAGTCATTGTTTCTGGGGAGAAAAAAATGCATGTTAACTTTTCACTTCAAAAATTCCCATATCACATATATGTGGAATCTAAAAAAGTCACACCCGTGGAAACAGAGAGCGGAAAACGTGGTTAACAGGGACTGAGGAGTAAAGGATGGGGGACATGTTGTTTAAAGACACAGACCAGCGACAGGAGATTAAGAAGTTATGAGATCTAATGCACAGCATGGTGATTAGGGTCAACAATACTGTATTATAAACTTCAAAGTTGCTGAGAGACTAGATCTTCATTGTTCTTCCCACAACAAAGAAATGATTACGTAATGCGATAGAGGTGTTAGCTAATGCTATGGTGGCAATCACATTGTAATATATAAATATATCAAATCATGCTGTATGCCTTAAACTTATACATGTTCTACTTCAATTATATCTCAATTAAAACATTGTTTAGTTATTATTCGGTTATTGGCTAAGATTCAATGAGCTTTTATTCTAGTTTAGTAAAATTTTTAACAAAATTATTTTAAATGGGGCATGATATCCAAAATAATGAGTTTCACTTCTTATGTCTCATTTTATGATGTGCTTCATCATTTAATGCTTAAATTTGAATGGCCTAAGTTTACTAAGATCATGCAGATATAAAACTTTATATACACTCTAGGGTTTTTCGGGGGACTTCAGGGGCAGACATAAGGATATTTTATATAGATTAATCTGTGATTAGTAGTATGAAGTCTATCAAGGAATGCTTGTCTTCTAGGAAAAAGGATACACTTGCAAAAATACAACAATATAAATTAGAGATTGTCTATGTGCGCAACAGACTGCAAAGAATAGAGAGGTTATTTCTAACTGCAGGCAGTTTTCATCTTTTATAAACTTGCATTACCCTTCTTTTCTTATTAAACACTTTTCTATTTCTTAAGAAACCTTATCAGGTTTCTTTTTCAGGAAACGCTTTCTGAAGATGCCAGAACACTTGAAAACAGGGTTGTGGGCAGGCATAAAGACTGACTTGTGTTTGTCTTATGAATTTTAAAAGAAATATTTTTGAAAGTACTTTAAAGGGTGATATTTGTGTCCTTATAATTGATTCAGAATAGACTTCAAAGGATAGAAGTGTTAGAAGTCTACAAAATATTAATAAATGATAAGAAAAAAATGGCCTGAGGGTGCTTAAAATTGCATTGTGATTTATTTAATAAGATATTGAACAGCTCCACTTGTAGCTCTAAAGTTCTAGTGGAGCACATAGAAAATATACTTAACTTGAAGTGGTTCTGAAAGTATTGTGGGAGGGGAATATATTTATAATTGAACCTTAGAGGATAAGTACCTTTTTAGCAAAATGGAATAAGAAGGAAGTAAAAGGAGATTTTGGTCAAGGGAAGAACATAAACTAAGAAATGAAGCCAAAACAATTACCAAATTAGATAAAGAGCAGTTAGCTTACTATTACCAAAACACAGGTATGGGAAGAATAGTGACAATATAAAGCTAAAGAGTTAAGAGAGCTCCAAATGATAATAAACTTCAGAGGATACTCTGAGAAATCTTATTTCTGAGAACAATAGAGAACTGAGAGGATGTAAATAGGAAGTAGATATGGTGGTCTGTGTTTTGGATACTGGACTGACAGTATCATGGAGGATAGAGTGAAGCAGTGGTAGAACATAGAATACTGAGTCTAACCCAGTTCCATCAGTAATTATAGAAGCTATGGAAATGGTATATAGACAACATAAATTTGTTCTAATGCACCAAAGTGAATGAACAAAACAAACAATTAAAATCCATTAAAGATATAGATTCAAAAGGATTTTTTGACAGAACTTATAGCAAACTGAGAAAAAGAAAGTTTGAAGATTATAAGATTTATTGTTGGTAGACTGGGAGGATAGTAGTGGGGGATATAAGAAATTGTTGGAAATAGACAGCTTTTGTGGATGTCATGAATGAGAATCCTGTTTGGAACAAATTGTATTCGAAATATGAGAAAAGCAGGGTAATATGCCTTTATATGGCTGGAAAATCGTTTCTTGGTAGAAAAGTCTGTATTGGACAAATAGATTTTGGAACTGTATACATGTTATCTTAAATGAAGGTAATAAAGATAAATACTATTGTTATTTTTAAAAAATTAAAAATTGAAATAATTTACTTAGTAGAGGGAAAATAATTTTATTTCCCTATAAAGGAAATACAATAATGTGTATGTGTATATACCTATGTGTGTGGATATTTATGCCTATTTTAAAATTATTTTTTATTTTTTAAATTTTTTATTGTTATGTTAATCACCATACATTACATCATTAGTTTCTGATGTAGTGTTCCATGATTCATTGTTTGCGCATAACACCCAGTGCTCCATGCAGAACGAGCCCTCCCGAATACCCATCACCAGGCTAATCCATCCTCCCATCTCCCTCCCCTCTAGAACTCTTAGTTTGTTTTTCAGAGTCCATCGTCTCTCATGGTTCATCTCCCCCTCTGATTTTCCCCCCTTCATTCTTCCCCTCCTGCTATCTTCTTTTTTTTTAACGTATATTGCATTATTTGTTTCAGAGGTACAGATCTGTGATTCAACAGTCTTGCACAATTCACAGCACTCACCATAGCACATAACCTACCCAATGTCTATCACCCAGCCACCCCATCCCTCCCACCCCCCCACCACTCCAGCAACCCTCAGTTTGTTTCCTGAGATTAAGAATTCCTCATATCACTGAGGTCATATGATATATGTCTTTCTCAGATTGACTTATTTTGCTCAGCATAACACCCTCCAGTTCCAAACACGTCGTTATTTTTTAATCTTTATTTGCTTTTTCTGTTACTTTGTAATATTTTAGTCTCCGAAATTTGTTTCTATTTTTATAACAATTTATAGAGAACTTTTCACCACCATTTTACAGTTTACAGTTTAATAATAGAGACAGAGATTTTCTTTAAAAACAATTATAATCCTGCAATTTTTCTTCTTACAATCTTATGCTTTTCCCATGTTCTTTTCTTTTTATTAAAATTATTTATTTATTTATTTATTTATTTATTTATTTATTTATTTGAGAGAGAGAGAGATAGAGAGTGAGCACGAACAAGGTGAGGGACAGAGGTGGAAGGTGAGAGACAAACAGACTCCCCACAGAGCAGGGAGCCTGACATGGGGCTCTATCCCACAACCCATGAGATCATGACCTGAACCAAAGTCAGACACTTAACCGACTGAGACACCCAGGTGCCCCTCCCATGTTCTTTTCATATTAAAAGCAAAATTCCTTATAATGGCACCAGGATTTGTTATAATCTGTACCCTCATTTCAACATGACCCTCTGCCAATGGAAACTATATTCCATCAATGCGAGCTCATGAAATTATTTGATTTTGCCCTGTTTCTTCACTTCTCTGTCCTAGTCACCTTCTGTCTACTTAATGTAGACTTAGCTTACAATACTGTTTAGGATTTATCCAAATATCAATATTTTCTCTTCATAGTCCATGCATTTTTGACTTGGCTGCTTATCCTCTTTGCCATCAAGAATTCTAACCTCTTTCAAAAAAAAAAAAAAAAGGAACAGAAAAGAAAAGAAGGAATGAAAGAGAGTGAAGTAGGAAAAGAGGGAGAAAGGAAGAGAGAAAAAGGAAAAAGACGAAAGTAAAGGAGAAAAGATTTTACACTGAATTAAAATTGTTCCTATTCGGAGATGATTTCATACTGGGATATAGTAATAAATATTTGTTATATTGATGAATTATTTTTTAAATGATTTGATTTGCAAAAATTACCCTTGACCATTTCAGCAATATTAAATTGAAGTGTATATCAATTTCAAAAGAAAACTGGATTGCAAAATAGCCCTTGCATATACATGTGGGGCAGATTATTATATTTTGCTAAAGTCTGAAGCATTAAAAATACCTAATTCCTTATTTTAACCTAGCAAAGACTTTTTCCACGTGATTTAGTATTATGGTGTTTGTTTTAATTATCTCTCACGTCAATTGGAATTCTACCTTATTAAAAGTTGTAGAAGAAAATGTTAGAAACAACTATTTTCGCAGTTATGTAGCTTCAGACAAAATGGTCAGTGAATTATTAAATTGAAATCAAATCCACCAAAGATAAAAATTTAAGAAAAAGTTTTTTAAAAACATATATCATTTTAAGGAATGATATATGTTTAATATTATGGTGAGGAAAGAAGATATAAACCTATCATTTTTACCATACCAAGAATATTAGATATTAAATATTGCTGTTTTTCGTTGGCGCCTGGGTGGCTCAGTCGTTAAGCATCTGCCTTTGGCTCAGGTCATGATCCCAGGGTCCTGGGATCGAGCCCCACATCATGCTCCCTGCTCTGCGGGAAGCCTGCTTCTCCCTCTCCCACTCCCCATGCTTGTGTTCCCTCTCTCGCTGTGTCTCTCTGTCAAATCAAGAAAAATATAAAAATAAATAAATATTGCTGTTTTTCTCATATGTTATACTGTCTGATGCATTTACCTATGATTTAATTCTACAAAACATCACCTTTAAAAATTTCCATGATTTGTATTATGCCAGAAAACCATTTTTTCCCTAGTTTCGTAGAAAAGCTCCTAAAAGAATTGTGAGAGAACTGTTCTCAAAGGGATCTCTGAACAGAGTTTATTTATCATACATGGACAGCAGGCAATGTGGTATTCCTAGAGTCTGAGATGCAGATGAAGATGCATACACACACACACTCCCACCAATACCAGTTAAATTTAGAATTATATAATCACTCACGGTCCAATATTTATATTGATATTTGCTCCTAGACTTAGTCGTAATGTAATCATTGTAACCAGGATCATTTTGATTGACTGGAATTGAAGTTGAATGCAGCGTCTGTCAGAAAACAAATTTTCTTGGTTCAGAGTAGTGAAGAGAACATAACTGCCTTAAGGAATACCACATTCATTGGGATTTTGTAAAGATAAATAAGATGTGCCACAAAGAGGAGGGAAAGAATAAAAACCAGGGAAATAAAAAGTGAATGAACATCCAAAATGTGATCTGAATTCACGTAATAACAATGTATTATGCCATGATCGGCCTTTTTATGTGTTGTAAAACTAAGGGCAATTCAGTGACCCAAGACATTTCTTGTAAGTAAAGATCTTTGATGGCCAACTTTTTATGTTGGTCCATTTAAATATCTCTACTTACACAGAGTACTGCACATCTTTTTGAATAAAATTAATCTATCTTACTTTGATTTTACATGATATTTGGTATAGTGGGAATAATTTTGTCAGAAAATGTAGCATTCTCACTACCTCAAATATATTTAGAATTATAGATCTTTTTGAAATTTCAAAATTTCATTGTGAAATTATATTTTTCTTGGATGACTATAAATGTACAACAAAATTATAAAGGCTACAGACAATGCTTTATTTAAACATTATCAAATCATTTAAGTAACAATAAACTGTATTTTAGTAAATGTTTTTGAATAGTCATGAAATGCAGTAAATTTCATAAAAAATGTAAAATATACTGTTTAAAATCCTTTATTTCTAGAAAACATTTATTAGGGAAGAAGCCCTATGTTTTTATTTGCTTGCAAAATTAGCTTCTTACTAATTTATTTAAGAAATGACTAGCAATATGCTGAGAGGAAGAAGCTGTTTTTACTGTAAACAATATAAAGTCAATTGTCTTTTGGAGAGTTTACCATGTTTGAAAGCTGGAACAGTTATATTATCAGAAGAGCATATAAAGAAATCCAGAGTCTTCATATATTGTATTATCCTTGCAGTATAAATCTCCAAGATTACATTTTAGACTAAGCCACCTAGTCAAATCGTTGTCTATCCATTCTTTTCTAAGATTGAAAGTTCCACAACTTTGACAGTCTAACTTTTTAGAAAACATTATTCTTTGACATCAATATGTCTTGTGTAAAAGTGAATGGCAGGTGAAAGCCTTCCTACAGTGAGATTCTAGAAAATAGTGCATGAATGTGAAGGCCACGCTCATTACAAATCACTTGTATGGGACAGTCTTCTGTAGTGACTCTATTATATATGGGGACAGAGGGATGCTGGGAAATGGAATATGGTGCCAGCAAGCAGAATAAATATTCAAATATCTGGAGGAACAACTGGAAGAAATTGGAAGAAAAACAGTGCAATAAATGGAAAGAAAAACGAAAGTAGAAAAAAGACCTTACACATTTTTGAGAACAAAAAATAGTTTTATTGGCGACATGAAGTATCTTGATGCAGTGTGTAGGTGGATACAATTGTTCAGAGGAACTATAAACAAATAGAATCCATGAAAGTAGAATAAAGACAAAATGTTTAAATTCCTTGAGTGTGGGTTTTAAGACAGAGAATATAAAACTGAACTATATATACATAATACCACAGGCAGATGATTCATTATAGAAAGTAT
This sequence comes from Callorhinus ursinus, assembly GCF_003265705.2. NCBI lineage: Eukaryota > Metazoa > Chordata > Mammalia > Carnivora > Otariidae > Callorhinus > Callorhinus ursinus. The sequence continues at coordinate 71,548,913 of NW_027397065.1, read as the reverse complement.
GACCAGGAGGCGGGACATTAACTTGCAGTTGATTTGTTTCCTGTTAATATTATAATAGGAGTTGTGATACTTCCACTCTTTTTCCTGGATCCCATCCCATTTAGCTGTTGAAAGGATATGGTTCTATAATTATTCTCTACCTCTTTCTTTCTTTGCCTTTATTTACTGAATTATTTCAAACAGCATATAAGCAGGTGCTAGTTCTCCACATTTGAAAAGAAGCAGAATTAGAAAGCTTTTCTCATCCTGACATTTGTACAATCTCCCATATCAATAACTCCAATTTCATCATTCTACCCGTTTTATATTGAAATGCTTCCAAAGAATGGTCATTGCTGTCTTTAACTTGACTTCAGTCAATGACAATTCTCTAAATGTTTATAATCTGGCTTTTTCTCCCCACCACTGAACTGAACTTAAAATGAAATTCTCAGTATCAAATCTCATGATCAGGTTTTTGTTCATATTTTACTTCACCTGTTAACTAAACTGAATATAGTTTATTTCTCCATTTATCTTTAAACATATTATCTGTCTTGAGTTCCATAACCCTGCATTGTTTTCTTACTGGCTGTCCTTTCTTAGAATCCCTTGCTCATTCTATTCGTTTTACCAAACTTTGTTGCAATAACGAAAAAGTCATTCTTGAACTCCCTCCTTTTGCTAAGTAAAGTGAGCTCTTTCAGGCTTCTGAATTTCAGCAGTAAATATGTGCTTAGGATTCCATGTGGATTCCACATTATATATATGTATATCACAATTCATATTTAGCTATTTAATTCCTCAATATTATTTCCACTTGGATGTTCCTTAAGTAAATTAAATTGAACATGCTCTAAATATTTCTTCAAAAGTTTTCTGTGTTTTAATAGTATCACCTGTATCAACAGAAAACACTAATTTAAGAATTTGTATAGCATCCTTGATCTCTTATTTATCTGATGTCCTATATTAAATATAACAGAAAGCCTTTCAGTTAAGCCCCTAAAATGTATCAGACATTTTCCACTTCTCTACATTTCCATTGTTGCCATCCAAGACATCTTCCCAATATTTCTAAAACAGAATTATGTAATAATTAATCTCTAAGTTTCCATTATTGTATGTTACAATCCATTCTCTTCAAAATATAAAGAGATGCACCCTGAAATATTAGTAAGAAAATATTGATTTCTCTACTTAAGCCTGTTTCCTTCTCTGTGGTAGATGGAGCTAAGTGCAATAATCAGTCCTTTATTTTGGAGGTAAGTCCAGGCATGCTCCCTGGAACCTAAAACAGTAAGTTTTATCTCATGACCTCTGCCCCAACACTCTTGCTACTTTTTAGTTTGATCAATTAACCTGATCACTACACTGCAGTGAAACAATGTGATATTCTGTCACATACAGTTGATCCAAAACTCTTGACTCTTTTATGACAGTGGGCATGAGAGTTAACATAAATTTACAGTGTTTTATATTCCACAAGAATGTAATCTTTGAAGCCCTGGTTTTATCATAAGTATGGGGAAAAAAATCTGCTGCTCCCAGACCAATGTCCATCCACATAACATTTAGCTGAGGCATTGCCAACCTACTTTAGCAAATATACTATATTGGAATAGAGGCTGTAATTGGATCTATGATTTCCTTGAGCTGACATTCATCTACTTTTATTCTCCAGAATGTTTTTTGTAAGGGCCAGATTGACAAAAGTAAGATTTAATGGGAAATATAACCAGTGTCACTTATGTCTTTAAGAATATCTTTAATCTCTGACATTTATTCCTGTTCTGCAATACTATATTTCTTTTGATAGAATATCGTGGGTAGGAAGCAGCAATTACTGATGTTTCTACTTGCCCTTCTTCACTACTAGAAATTTCACTCTACTAGCCAAGGAACCAATAGGGGCTTTCTTCCAACTATTACCAGTGTCCATGCAAATTATATATTTTGTGTGTGTGTATGTGTGGAAAGTGGAAGTAGCTGTAAGTCCTTCCACCCAATGGACTCACTGTGAGCCCAACCTGTTCCAAGTCACTATTTATTGCTTGAATTCCTATTAGCTATATTCTAATAGTAGGATCTCTGGTTATCAATGTAAACTGGGCCCTTTGAAAATCGAACAATTTTCAAAAGTTTCGGACATTGCTCTTTTACTGGTGCTGGTTATATAAACAATTAACTGTAGGATCATATGAGGAAGGAGTATGACCATATACACTTTCACATAGTGTTGCAGGATTTTTCTTTCACCTAGGGGACTGGCTTCTCTTTTAGTCAGCAGGTTCCAAGTCTACAATATTTGGAATACTGAGTGAAGAATACAGCTTTTAATTGGAGTGGTTATTTTCAGCCTCCTGATCTTTCCATTTTTTTATACTTTATTTTTTAAAAAATTTGGTAGATTGAGCAATCCCTTTAAAAAAAAGATTTATTTATTTGAGAGAGAGAGAGACAGAATGAGCAGGAGGGGCAGAGAGAGGAAGAGAGAGAATCTCCAGCAGACTCCACTCTGAAGATGGAGCCAGGTGCAGGGCTCTATCTCACAACCCTGAAATCACTACCTGAGCCAAAACCAAGAGTCACTTGCTTAACTGACTGCACCACCCAGGCTCCCTGAGCAATCCTGTTTTTTTTTTTGACTGGGACCATCATTTTTGCCCCAGCAGACAATTGTATTCTGTTAACTATCTCCATGGTTATCTATTCACCCCTTTCCTTTCCATCGTCCCTTTCTCATCTTGGTAATTGTGCTTACCTTTCTCTGATGGTTAAGTGCTGCCATCTAGCCTCTGAGATACCCGGGCACGAACAGAGTTGTGTATCAATAATTTCCATTCTCAGTCCTAATCTATAGAAGACAGAAACCTCTGAGCTTCTCAGTGATACTCTTGCCTCTCTCACTATTGCATTTTTTATTACTTTGGTAAATAGAATAACCTTTGGGGCTTTTCCATGAAACAATTTGTTGGCCTTGCATAGTATTTCACTTCTGCATTCTCATTTCTCCAACTATTTTATTTTATATTTTATTTTTATTTATTTTTTTAAAAGATTTTATTTATTTGTCAGAGAGAGAGAGAGAGACCAGAGAGCATGAGCAGGGGGAACGGCAGGCAGAGGGAGAAGCAGGCTCCCTGCTGAGCAAGGAGCCTGATGTGGGATTTGATCCCAGGACCCTGGGATCATGACCCAAGACAAAGGCAGATGCTCAACCAACTGAGCCACCTAGGCATCCCTATTTTATTTTATTATTTCATTTTATTTTATTTTATTATTTTATTTTATTTTATTTTTATTATTTACATATAACATTGTTGACTGTAATCACTATGCTGTTCATTTGGTTTCCAGAACTTATTCATCTTCCAGTTTCAAGCTTGTACCCTTTAACAATATCTCCAAGTATTTTTAATCATACTTTTAGTATCTGCCATAGCAGTTCTGGAATTCCTATTTCACTTGCTTTCTCCAAATTTCTAAGAACAATACTAGTAATGAGTTAACACCATGTCTGGAGAGTACTAGCCAAAGTATTAAATACTGTGTCCTGGAAGAGTACTCCTAATGTGATAACTGTTTCCCTGTCTATCTTTATGTTTTGTTTCCCTTGATGCAGAATTCTCAGAATCTAATTGCAACCATATTCTCTCACTTTCTTCTGATGAATGGTGACTTGTTACTGCTCCCATTTTGTGAAGTAATTCCTTTTCTCTCAGCATAGTCTGGCTTATGTTATAACCTCCTCCTAGTTTTATTCTGGTGGTCAGGATGGGAAGTAGGGGCAGACTCTGAGCGAGAAGTGTGTTGTCATAGAAGGCCATCTCTTCATATAAGTTAAACTCTTCTAGCAGTTAACCCGTAGGATTTTAGCACTTCTGCAGAAAGAGGGGGGGTCAGATAAATCTTTGAGATTTTTGATTTTAAATCGCTTCAAACATAAGTGTTCATTCAATCTCTTAGTCTCCTATTCCTTTCCAATTAGTGCCTTGACTTCTTTTTTTTTTTCTTAAGATTTTCATTTATTTGAGAGAGAGAGCGTGTGCGCTCACATGAATGGGGGAGGGACAAGCAGACTCCCCACTGAGCAGGGAGCCCGACGCCGGACCGGGGTCATAACCTGAGCCAAAGGCAGACGCTCAACCGGCTGAGCCACCCAGGTGCCCCAGTGCCTTGACTTTATAACAGATAAGCCTAGACGGAAAATTCAATCTTCTCAGGAGTTTTCTGATGTGATAACTCAGGTGTTTTCTAATGTTATAAGCCTGATGCTCGGCTTTTCCTGTGCTCTGACTTCCTGAGAGTCTACTCATATTCTGCCAGGACTGCTCATGATATCCACACTTAGTATTTAAGTGCCAGTCAGTCACCCTCAGTCTTTTATTATCCTTCTTTACTATGTCAATTGTCCTCAGTAACAGCCATCCAATTCTATTGTCTTCATGATGACATTTTCCCTGTATTTCAAGATACCTCCTACTTCACACAAGCTAGTGAGTTTTCTTCTACTGGTGTAGGATCTTAGTTCACCACAATGGGAGTTTCAATAATTGTACCTATCAACACCACCCCATGCCAAGAGCTGTCCATGGTCCACGTACCCCCAGTGAAGGGAACCTCTTTGCCAGCTGGTCAGTGATTAATCAAGGTCAAATATTCCATTTTAGCCTCTGTTTATTTGGATCACTTCTGTTTTTAACTACTGCTAGTTGAATTATCCATGAAACTCTGACACAGAGATATTTGCATGTAGGAATATTGGTGAGAAATATTTTCAGGATTAACAGCTGTGGGGAATTAAGGATGCAAGATTGGGCAGAGGAAGAAGTCAGCTGCTGATGCAGTCATACGGGAAAAGTTGGTTGCTGATGCAGTAATACATAAGCCTCAGCCAATCTCACAGGGAGCTCTGAAGCTGGGATAACCATGCAGAATTGCCTAAATTGAAACAAGGAGGCCAGGCCCTTTCAACTGTGTTCTGTCCAGTCATTGTATGTGTGCTGCCCACAAGGAAGGGAGTTTTCCTATATGGTGGCAATTCACTTTAACTAAGGTTAATGTTTCAAGGGAGATTCACCTGTGAAAAGGCAGTTTCTAACATTCTCAAAAGCCAAAAGAAGGAATGTTTCATTGCTGAAAGCAGAAAGTTGGGAATCCGGAGAGCAAACCACGGTGTTCATTTCAAAGAACAAATCATCACCACCTGATATATAAATTTCCCTCTCTTCACAATCACTTTCTTTAACATTGTCGAATTTTACTTTATTTTCTTATCACTCCCATAAGTGATCTTATTTTTATTGATCTTACTCATTTATTTTGTCTCCCTACACTAGAGTATAATCTCCATAAGAGCAAAGAACTTTTTTACTTGCTTAAAGCTACTTCTCCAGCATCTAGAAAGTACTTCCTACACAGTATATAACCAATAACTACTTAAACTGGCTGTGATTAATAGAAATATTTATACTGGAATATAATAGGTTCTCTGGTAATATTATGCAAGGGAGCAATAAGAGCAGTTAGGAAGCACATTTGCTCAGATTGGGTTAGTATCTTAGTCTGGCCAGACTGCCATAATAAAATACCATTGACTTGGTGGCTTAAATGACAGATTTATTTTATTTTTTTTTTGTCACATTTCTGCCACCTGGGAAGTCCAAAATCAAGGTGCTGGCCAGTTAGGTTCCCAGCAACACCTCCCTCCTGGCTTATAGACAGCTGCTTTTTCACTATGTCCTCACATGGTAGAGAGAGAGGGTTCTGGTGCCTCTTTTTTTTTTTTTCTTTTTCTTTTAAGAGTGCGAGAGAGGGAAAGGAAAGATGGTAGGAGAGGGAGAAAAAGAACTCCCCAGCAGGCTCTATGTCCAGTGTGGAGCCCAACGTGGAGCTCGATCCCGCAGCCCTGAGATCATGACCTGAGCCAAAAAGTCAAGAGCTGACACTTAACTGAGCCACCCAGATGCCCCTCGTTTCTTATAAGGGCACCAGCCCTAGTAGATTAGGACCCCTCCCTTATAATCTCATTTGATTGAATCATCTCCTCACAGACCCTATCTCCAAATAGTCATTTTGGAGGTTAGGACTTCAACACACGAATTTGGGTAAAACAACATTCAGTTGACAACAATCAGGTTATCATGAAGAAATTCTCAGAAGATTATAAAGAAAAACTTCCTAAATGGGGCAACTTTTGTGCAGTGGTGTGCTGGTTAATGTTTAACAATGGGCTGTCAATGTGTAGTTCTGCTATGAATACTGGTTTATATTTTTCTTTATGTTAACAAGAAAGATAAAAGTGAAACAATGAGCATGTATGTCAGAACTATGCTTGTTCATAGGGATGTGAATAACTACTTGGCTAAGCTGGATGGTGGTTTTTTGAATACTGGGACAATATGTCTCCAATATTTTTGGTGTATTTGTGTGTATTTTCATTGTAATAACTGAAGACTTTTAAGTTTAATGTACTCTATTAACATTTTCTCCAAAATTTCCCTAAGCTTGGACAATACATTATAATTCATTCCTGTTCTGTAGTATTTGTTTGATATCTGTGGTGTGAATATTATCACCACGACTAATTTCAAGCTGCCAAACTGATGTCACTGAACTGGGAGCTCAGTGGAAGGAAGAGATACAATAGTAATATAGCGTATAATTATTTTCAACATACATATAAAATAGACACAACCTGAAGACAGGAAAATAGTAAAATTAGGAAAAAAGGAGAGTTTTGAGTATTTATTTTATTTTTAATGCAACTTATTTAATTATAAGTTATATAATTAATTCTTAAACTGTTTAAAAACTGGATTGCAAAGTTGCTGAAAATTTCACACTTGGCCCTCATGGACTGATACGGACTGGCTTTAAGACAGCACTGTTTTTGTGTGAATAAGGTGATCTAGTGGGACCACTAAGAGCGAGGCAAGGAATGGTATGAAATGCACTTCAGTAGAAAGATCATGCATGGATGTAAACATGTTAGGAGACATAAATATAGCATGATGGGTGGACTTAAATTAGTTCTGTATATATGAAGAGTAATGTTCTTCTGGCAGATTACAAGAAGTAGGAAATGGGTAAATTATTAAGGGATTCATATGCAATATTAAGAATTACCATCTTCTGGGCGCCTGGGTGGCTCAGTTGGTTAAGCGACTGCCTTTGGCTCAGGTCATGATCCTGGAGTCCCGGGATCGAGTCCCGCATCGGGCTCCCTGCTCAGCAGGGAGTCTGCTTCTCCCTCTGACCTCCCCTCTCTCATGCTCTCTCTCTCAAATAAATAAATAAAATCTTTAAAAAAAAAAAAAGAATTACCATCTTCTCCTGATAGAGAATGTACCATGCGAGATTGAGGTTATAGACTGAAGGTTTGTGCCCCTCCCCCCTCTCCCCAATTCAGATGTTGAAACCCAAATCTCAGTGTGATGATATTTGGGGGTGGGGCTTTTGGAAGACAATTAGGTCATGAGGTAGAGCCCTCATGAATGCAATTAGGGCCTCTATAAGAAAAAGTCAAAGAGCTAACTAGCTCTTTTTCCTGCCATTATGAGGATACCGTGAAAAGTGGATAGTCCACAGCACCAAAAAGGACACTTACCAGAACTCAACAATGTTGGCACTCTGATCTCTGACTTCCATCCTTCAGAACCATGAGAAGTACTTTTCTGTTGTTTGTAATCTACCTAGTTTATGGTATTTAGTTATAGCAGTCCAATTAAGACAACTGGTTAATTTATACTGCAGTACAAAACGATCCTCCAAATCTCCGGGTCTTAATTCTCACTCTTTCTACCTATCTAATTTAAAGGAACCCTAATTGCAATCATGAGGGCTCTACCTCATGACCTAATTGTCTTCTAAAAGCCCCACCCCCAAATATCAAACAGGTGCTAGAGCTGATGTAGGCTCCACCATCTCATACTAAATAGCCTTCTTGGCGATGGACATCAGTGTTCACCAGCTTTTCAATGGAGCCTGGCAGATGTGACACACATCAATACCCTCATGATTAAATGGCCAAAGTCAGTCACATGGCAGATCCAAATTCAGTGTGATCAGCACCAAAAGGAGAGGCCAACTCTGTGCTTTCGTGAGTGCTAATAGTGTCTGCCACCTTGTGTAAGAATCACTGGAGAATCTTATCAGGGTCTTGACATTTCGAATATTCAATTTAAACTATTTGTGAAATAGCTATAGGAATAACTTGATGAACTTAACTACTCTATTAAAGTCCTATGTTTTAATTAACTTCATAAATGGTAAAAGGATGAATCATATCTCAATCATCTCTGGAAATTGGACTCTGCTGCAAATATATATGGGAAGGGGAAACAGCATCCCAATTTGTACAATACTATTAAAAAAGACTCTTGGAGTCAGGAAAATTACCAGTCACTTTTATACAGGATTTATCCAGAGCTTGAAGAAATTACTTTCTATTTAAACACATAGTGTTTACTAAAGATCTGTTTGGGGCATGTTGAGCAGGTAGGCACCTAAGAAATGGTCAGTTTCACTCGTGCCCAGCCCCATATATATTTCAAAGGTAACTCACCTGGTCCAATTAAGTTAGGCCAAAACATTTTCACTTGACAAACATGAAACAAATCAGAGCGATCTGCTGTTTTTGATTATTTGCTTAGAATAAAGTTATAGGTGGAGAAGATACATACAGTCTCCTATAATTTACTCCAGTTATTTTCACTCTTTGTCTGAAAAAACACACCACAGGTTTTTTCTATACATTTTCTTTTTGCCTTCCAGAGCCACTTGCCACGTGGCTTTACCCTTCTCTTATCCTTGGAGGCTGACTCACACAGACTGGGTCAGCAGGTCCCTTGCCTCTGGCTCATGGTTGGGTTTGGCCATTAACAGGCAGCAAGAGAAGATCAAAGTATAGGAGATGGGTAAGAATGACTTGTTTATTTCCCAGCTCAAACCTTTCCAGGTTTCCAGAGATTAGCTGCCTTTCTCTTCTAAAGGACACACTTTCTGTGGGGATCATGTAACATCCCTCTCTTCCTGCCTTTGAGACAAAAGCTCCTTTTTATTTTATTAGCCATTGGTTAATGTCCGCATTTTTAATTTTTTTTAAAAATTTATTTATTTATTTGAGAGAGAGAGAGTGTGCATGAGCGGAGAGAGGGGCAGAGGGAGAAGAAGAAGCAGATTCCCCGCTGAGCAGGGAGCCTGACGCAGGGCTCGATCCCAGGACCCTGAGATCATGACCTGAGCCAAAGGCAGACTCAACCGACTGAGCCACCCACGTGCCCCCACATTTTAAAATGTTATTTATTTATTTATTTATTTATTTATTTATTTATTTATTTAAAAGATTTTATTTATTTATTTGACAGAGAAAGACACAGCGACAGAGGGAACACAAGCAGGGGGAGTGGGAGAGGGAGAAGCAGGCCTCCCGCCCAGCAGGGAGCCCGATGTAAGGCTCGATCCAGGATCCTGAGATCATGACCTGAGCTTAAGGCAGACGCTTAACAACTGAGCCACCCAGGTGCCCCCACACTTTTAAATTTTACTTTCACCACAATGACATCTTTTTCCTGCCAGCACCATAACTGATATACCTTCTTAAGCATATAAATGCAAATATATTTCTACTTAGCAGTAACCCCTCCATGCAGCCTCAAATGCATACCCATGCAATGGGGTGGCCACACAATGAAAGCAATGGATGACTGGACTTACAAAACGTACATCAAAATATATTTACAGGTCCTGTAAATGACCTTACAGTGACCTTTTAATATATAAATGAATTAATGTATGTGAAAGTATTTTATGAATTTTAAAATGTGGTAAGTATTATTTTGCGTGGATGATAAATGTTAACTCTGAGTTCTATTGCTTATAAGACAAGCACTGTTCTTGCATGAATCAAACCATTAATTCTTGGTGGGGTTTAATTATTATTGAACATATTTTTCTTCACAGGAGCTGTCATTTAAATGTGCTTGCCAACTAGCTTGTTTATCAAAACTTGCCAGTCCCTTTCAAATTCTCATTTATGTTGCCTTGTGTTTACCAATCCCATAAATTTGTATTATCAGCATATTTAACTATCTGGGCTATTTTGGAGACTGAAAAGAGAAGAGTGGATTTATCATGTTCAATATCTCATACATCTGTCATTTCTATTCTACTGCCATTTGGTTAGTTCAGCCTCTCATGTTTGGATAATTGCAATAAATTTATACTGTTCTTGCCTCTGAACTTGCTCCCTCTGTTCCAAAAGAGACACTCATATTCATCTGGCAAAACGTTGCCAGATTATGCTTTTTCTATCTATCTTCCTAGAATATTAGTCCTCTATGTTCTCGTCTGTTTTTTTTTTCTCTGCCCTTTATTCTAGTCTTCTTATTAGAACATATATGATCTATTCTCTCACTCTACGTATGCATCCAGTTTTCAAAATCTAAGTAAAACCTCCTTGGAAGTGTTTTAACTGGAAAACCTATAAAGCAAAGTTCCTAGAACTTTTATAGTTTGTAACAATTATTAGACACATCTTATGGGCCCCAGTGGTTATCTTATAGTATAGTAACCTTAATTTACATAAACTTCTTGAGACAAGTACACACATCAGACTTCTCCATCTATTTCAACAACCAAACAGTTTATTTTTGGTTTTGTAATAAATATTTATTAAGAGCTTACTCTCACTCAGGTCGATTTTCCCCCATATTTGAAATGCTTCATAAATGTCTGTTAACTTATTTATTGATGGAGCACACTGATTAGTAATTCTAGACTAGATAATTTTTCAGATGTACATTCATTTTTTTTTTCATATCAGGCTGATATTTCCCTGTGGGTACTATTTCTGTTAAGTGCACAGCTGGATATTGTGTGTTGGGTTAGCCACTTGTCTGAGTGAATAAACTAGTCATCGTATAGAAGCAGTGGAAAAGAATGAGTCAGGATAATCATTTCATTTTGAGAAAAGGAAAAAAAAAGCAGAATTCTTTCTAGCTTTTGTCATCATGTCTATTCTATAGACAAGCACAATCCCCATCAACTGAAATAAAGTCAGATAAAAAATGGCCTAAACATAAATGTTTTACTTAATCTGTATATAAGCACTAAAGCTATAAAATGAATGGAGGTATGTCACTTAATTTTTGAAGATCTTCTGTGTGACTGGAACTAAGCTCTGCGTATTAAACATAAGATTAAATCTACCAAAAAACATAGTGGAGGTTGCATTTACATTGTGAATGAGGAAACCGTTCAATGTATTTGAACAGATTTTGAAGATTATTTAAATTTACATTGACTTTGGATTTTTACATGGGTTTGTGTGGCAATCCATGCTGTTGAACTTCTTAGCTATCTACAAATAACCGATTTCCTTTGAACAGATTCCAAGTGTGGCTTTGATGTTGCTTATAAAAATACATGTAAAAGTATATACAGTAAAATAATACCATAGCAATGAAGACAGAAAAATATGGTCAGACAACATGATGAAGCCAGAGTTAATGTGAATACAAAAAAAATCAAAACTAAACATTTTTTTTCTTCAGGTCTGTCTCTGATTTTCCTATATCGCCAATGTAGGTAATGAATAGTATTTATAGATTAAAAAAAAAAAAAACTAGTTCATCAGAAGCCTGATTATCCTTCCTGTGAGTCCTAAAGAGACTATTCTTTATTACACTTTATAACAGACTAACATCAACTCTTACCTCTTATATCTAAGGTGTTCAAACACTGCTTCTTTTTGAAGTAGGAAAAATATAAGAAATATAAGGCAGCATAATCTAATCCTTATTCATAGATTTTCAATTCAGATACATCTGGATAATAATCTTTACTAGGTATATGACTTTGGAGAATTACTATCTACCAACCTTATTTTTCATTTCTATAAAATATGGGCAAAATCATATTTATGTCATGTCTTGTGAGGTTAAAATAAAACCAATAAGCAGCTTAACAATAAGCCTTGTTTTATAATTATTGTGTACAATTACTTGCTGAGACATAATGTAAGACCACTAGCATTGTGTATCCATTGCCCAGCCCGAGTTTGATTCATTGCTGACTAGTATGCATAAAAGAGGGAGGGGATTTAAAAAAAAAAAAAGAGGGATGGATTTTTTTTTTATTCATTGCATAACTCCTTTCTCTAAGTCATTGGTTTTCCACCAGGGGTGATTTTGACATCATGGAATATTTGGCAATATCTGGGGATACTGCTGATTGCATAGGACAGCCTTTTGCAACATAGAATTATCTGGTGTAAAATGTTAATAGTGCCAAGTTTGAGAAACCCTGCGCTAAGCTTTTTTGTCTGGTTATTCAACATTCTGCTTTGTCCTGCCCCTGGTTTTGTGGATATTGGATAACCTGGTTTTTCACTGCCCCACCCACACTTATAGATGTACTATTTTGAATTGTACATATCTTTTTTAGTTTTAACTAATTGCCTTTCTCTGTATTTTAGTGTACTTATGGAACATTAAATGCCACTTGCTTGGAGCTTAGTGATTATATTCACCAAATTTCCGTTTGCTGTCTGAGGTGGAGCTCCTCATAAAAAAAAAAAAAAAATTCTAATTCATGTAAGACATTTAATAGCCTAATTACTTAAATGTGTGATCTTTCCATCTTATACGGTGTTTTAAATTCAGTGAGTGACCTGTGGTATCAAGCTGGATCAGATTTTCCCGGATTAGGAGGTTTGATTTGCTGAGATGTGATGTTTTCAAACTGCCCATTTGGGTTCAGGTTGGTTACTGACCCCTTAATGTTCCCTGACAATAAGTTAGTACTAGTTGTGGCCCCAAGGACAAGAACTTAATTGGTTTATGGAAGCACTGGTTATTATCACTGTACCAGAGATCAGTCCAGTTTTGAGCTCAGGTCTTTTGCATAGGCAATATTTATTTTGCCCTTTGGGGCAGTTAAGTTGAGAAAGTGGAACCACCAACCAACAGCCCATTTCCTGATTTATCAATGTCTGTACTCATTTCCTTTATTGATACATGCTTTCCACATTATGCTGATATCCAGCTCGACACTCATACACTGGAGAAAAACTACAAAACCTAAATCAACTTCTAATTAAATATTATTCAAGCTAATAGGCTTATCTTCCCCCATAAACCTCCAGACATTTTAAAAAGGATTAGAAGAGATACATGCCTGAGGGACAAACAGAAGTTGTACAGACTAGCCTGGGCCTACTTGCCTAACACAAAATAGATTAAATCAATGAAAGCAAGGTGTTCTGCATGTTAAGATTTTTCATGTGTATGACTCATTAATGAATTTATAATTAGATTTTGAAGAAGTTGATTCTGGGTTTTGTAGATTGCATGTATTTGTCTTGGTAAATCAAGATGTTTGATATTTTAGTAAAATATCACTGGAAACCCCTGTAACAAGTAAGAAATACTCAAATCTTATAAGAATTGTTTACCCATTTAACAAATAATTGTTCCACATTTGGTATGCTCTATGAGCTGGAGATAAAGTATTTCTAAACAAGGGAAATTCTATCATCTCCTGGTTTTTATACTTCAGACATTAAGACAGTATTGACTGCCTTGACATTTTAGCTATGTCCAAAAAATTTCACAGTTATTTTAAGTTTGCCCAAGTTTATGAGTTATACATTTTTCCTTATTTTGACTCTGTAAGGCTTTAATTTATACATTTCATATTTTATTTAATACTACAGTGTATGTTACAGCACTATATTTGAGAAATTATTTTAGCTTTTCAAAATGAACATATTCAGAGACACTGGCTGGCTCAGTCACTTAAGCGTCTGTCTTTGGTTCAGGTCATGATCCTGGGGTCCTGGGATCAAGTCCCACATCAGGCTCCTTCCTCAGCCAGGAGCCTGGTTCTCCCTCTGCTCCTTCCCGTTTGTGCTTGCACTCTCTCTTTGACAAGTACATAAATACAATCTTGAAAAAAACAAACAACAAAAACAACCATGAATGTATTCAATACATTTAATTTTTTTAAGATTTTATTTATTTATTTGAGAGAGAGAGAAAGAGAGAGAGCACATGTGCAAGTAATGAGTGCACAAGCAGGGGGAGGGGCAGAGGCAAAGGAGAAAGGGAGAAGCAGACTCCCTGCTGAGCAGGGAGCCCCACCAGTTCCATCTCAGGGCCCTGGGATCATGACCTGAGCTAAACGCAGACACTTAACCGACCGAGCCACCCAGGCACCCCCAATACATTTAAATTTTAACTATCATTTTAACGGAATTTCCTGCCTCTAGTCCCTGATTTTTCTATATTACTTAATGGTTAGTTTTCTAAACTAGAAATTGAAGTATTTTGCTCTTATATGCCAAAGTTCAAAACTACTATAGTTTGGAAATTAAGGGTCTCCAAAATATTTTACTAACTTCATTTTCAAACCTAAGTTGCCAACACAATTCTGGTAAATACTGTATCTATTTTAAACATTTTATGTTTTCTATATATGCAACACAGTATGGAATACCATTTCAAACCCAAATCCTCAATGAATCATCATTTATCCATTACATGATTCATTTTGTTCCAATAAATATTTGGTAAATGGTTTCTGTGTTTCAGGAACTGTGATACTTACTGCCTGAGGATAAAGTGGTGGACTGAATAGGTTGGGCCCATCCTTAACAGAGGGTATATTTTAGCTCCTGTGGTTGCAAGAAAGAAAATCTGTACCTACCTCAAAGAAAATCTAAATGCTGTTGGAAAGGGACAGTCAACAACGAATAATCAACAACCAAAACGCAGCTCATTGATTTTGTCCAGGTTCTGGGGCCACATTTATATGGAGTCCTTTATTTTGTTAATTTCAATATGAAAGACTTTTAAATTCTTTGTATCAGTAAGAAATCTATCAAAGTCATAGTTTATGCTTTCAGTCATAGAGGAAAAGGATGGTAAATCTAGTTTCTTCTCTGTTTTTATAAAGGGATTGACAAGTATTTAAATGTTTATAAAAATACAAAAGGAATTCTAAATATTATTAACATAGCAACTATTAGTTAAGGAAGACAACCAAATAGAAGCACAGACATTTAGGGATTAAAGATTATATTTTGGAGAATATAGTAACAATCTCTGTGAAACATTTGCCTTAAAATATGTGTTTATTAAACACTAACCGGACAGGATTATACATATTCATACAACTATTCACATTTAAAAGGTGAGTAAGATTGGTGCTTTTGTTAATATTCTCAATTCATCGCTTTATCAAAACTAGCTTCTTGGTGCAGAATAGTGTCTGCATTTCCAGAGCCATAAGGGAGAAGGAAACACTTTCTCTTTTTTATCTTTCTGATTTTTCTTTTACCCTAGCAGCTTTCTCAAGCCTAAGCACTGGAATTTCGTGTTTTAGTTCTGAAAGAAAGCCCTACCAGAAGAGCTTAATACTAAGAATACAGAACCACAAAAGGGCCGAAAAGAATTTCTAACAAATGAGATACGGGCCTGTAGTGCTTTGCTTCTGCATCGTTAATAAGTTTCTGTATTGTTTCGAGTCATTTTGGGCTATTAGAATTTACTCATCCAAACAAAAATTATGAATGCTAAAAATTATTTTATCTACATGTTCAATTAGTTAAGCAATGCTTAAGACTAATTATTTTGTGCTATGCAGAAATGAGATGTAAGCTTCTACTTTTCCGACTCACCTATCCACGTTCCTGTTCGTGAACAGGGTTTTATAATTTCCATAAGCATTGTTTGCCACTATGTTGGATGTTCCATAGCAGTTGTTTTAAAGTTCCAAACGAAACAATATTTTATACAGTTATGTACCCAAAATATCACCTTATTATCAAAGTGAGAATTGTCATAGAGAATGAAGTATTTTGCAAGCGTAATGATTATGGTGAATGTATGAAGTGCTCCTTTTTGTATAATATAAGCTAACCTGACTATGTGATATCACGGAAAATGGCTGATATACTTTAAAATAAGCTAAATTCCCTTTGAGCAGATTTTTACACTTGAAATACTGTATTGCCGTTAGCACAACTATTACAACATTCAAGTTGTGATTTTATATCTCATATTCCATAAGTATTTCCATCTTTTAACTATATCTTGTTTTATTGTTCACATTAACTTGATGATCAGAGTAATATTTTTATTTAAATAATTGGCTATTAATGAAAATTATTTATTTTACAAAGGAAAATCGTATAATATTATAGTTGCACTTTGGATAAAAATCATTTAAAATATGTCTATAAATTACACACATGTACACATTTGTTTATTTATATAATAAAAAACTTTATCTTCTTTGCAAGTAATCTTAAAATGCATTGCTCATTGATTTTGTTCAATTTTCGGGGCCACCATTTATAGAATCGTTGTTAATTTCAATATGAAAGACTCTTAAATTCTGTTTTAATAAGGTATCTATATGCAATTTTGCATTTTCACTATATGTGACTAGAAGAGCTTTCTTACATTCTCTATATCACCAAAGAAATGTATGTCCATTAACATATAAAACTGATTTAGACTGGAGATTGGCCCTTAAAAGTTTTTTAAGATTATCAAAGGATTTTTGTTACTAAGTTTTTTCTTAATCCAATATTATATATTATTAATGCAATACCTTAATACTTAACATATTTATCATGAAAAAATTGATATCCACAACATCTTTCAGTTAATTTAGAATATATCAAGTACCTACACATCTGCTCTATTTACATGGAACTGCAAGTATAAAGGTAAATTAGAATTTAGTTTCCTCACGAGATGTGCAAAAAATAAGAGCTGCTGGATAACTTCTCCAAATTAGCTCTGAAAGAATATGGGGAGATTATAGAAACGTGAATTCAGAAAGTACCACCAAATAGCCACCACCAATAACATTAACAAACTCGGAAAACCTGTGGGGGAATGGAAGATTATTTTGAATTGGTTTGTATATTTGTAGGGAAGAGTCCCTTCAGGCAGAAGCAATATTGACAAGAATATTGTCAATATTGTCAATATTGTCAATATCTGGATAATAGGAATTCCAGCAAGAGTGAAACATAAAAACAGAGAACAGACAGTCTTTTAAAAATGAATATAAAATCTCCAAATTTTTAGAATGAAGAACCACCTCTTCATATGGAAAGGCCCATGGGATGCCCAGCATGGAAGATAAGTATAAGAACTATACCTGTAAACATTATAGTGAAATTTAGACTAACAATAAAGACTTTGAGAAAGCTCTAAATGCTTCCAGGTAGTAATAGCAGATCACCTACTAAGGAACGTAAAACAGAAAGACATCAGATTTCCCTGTCTAACACCTTTGAGTCCTGCTGAAACAAAAGTGACTTTGGTAGGTAGCTTCTCTTCCTGCAAGTTTATGAATAAAATACCTTTGTTAATTTTGTTTCAGATTTAGTTTTGTCTATGGCCCCATAGAGGCTTATATAATATGTGACAAATCAGTTGGATTGTAGGAGTCAATATATTGGAAATGTTTTTGTTGGAAACAAGAAACATAGTCATAATTTATGGACCGAAGGAAGTTTACAAAATTTGTAGTTTTATACATGCATTTTTAAATGATGAACTGATTGCCCATGCTATTAAGCTAGAGACAGTAAGACATGGAATTAAAATCCAGAGTTTGGGATTTTCTTTTCCAGACCAATTCATTTTTAAATAAGAAGGAAACTTACTTTAAAGGAAGGTAAATGGTGAAGAGACAAGTCACCGTATAAGTTTTCATGGATTTTATCAGACTATACTATGGTAAATCACGTATAATTATGCATACAGGAATTAATAAACATTAGTGATGATGATGATAATGATGATGATAAAGATAATACTGATTCTATGGAATTCTGTTTTACGATATACAGGAAAAAAGTAAACATCATTAATGTAATAACCTTATTTATTGTTATTAAAAAGAGTGGCAAATTATTAATTTATGGTACTAAGTTATTATCTGATAACTTAGAATTAACTTGGATTCTGTGTAGACTGAAATTATTTAAAGCTTAAAGTTTAGATATTCACCTACAATTTATCATTTAATTTAATTAATAGCCAAGTCATATATATGTCATGCCTTTAAGTATAATGGTATTATAATTTAATTATTTTTATGATTTTTCTGTTTCTACTCACCAGGACAAATATGGGAAATTATTCAGCTTTCGTGCATTTTACTTGATTAAACTTAAATTGACTTCTTAACAGATAATTTTTTTAAAGTGTGTAATTTAATGTTAACTTTTCAAAAAATCTTGACATATGCAAGTTTTCATGTCTTCTCTCATCTTGAAATGGTCTCAACCTAAGTAATGATCTCATCCTTTTTACTGAGTTTATGACTGACTATAATTCCTTGAGGGTAAAAGAAAAAGTTTAACATCTTTTATATCCCATATGAAGTATGTTACTTTCACTTTACCATTAACATGAGAAATAGCTCTTTAAGTCAAGAAAGATAATAATTTTTCACTAATCTGCACAAGGGTACCAAGCAAGATCAACAAAGAACACAATGTTTCATTTTACTCCAGGGACCCTTGAAAGGTGCATAGTTAAATGTCATCCTTTTACAGGTAAATCATTCGCAGTTTTGGAAGACACCTTAGAGCTTTTTAAACATGATTGCCAAGATCTCTACAGTTTTTATGGAGTCAAACCAAATGCATAGCGTACATTTTAAAAGTACATTCATATACAAAAAGAGTTTTGAGACATTTAAAATAATACTTAATTTTTTAAATTGTTCTTAACTTTACCTCTTTGAGAAACAAGATCAATCTAATTATAAACCTAATAATTATAGGTCAGCATTTAAACCAAAATGTTATAAATTCATACAAATTATAGATTAATATTCTCAATTTGAGACTCATGTAAAATGCATTGATTTGTTATCTTAACACATTTTATGATAGCTTAATTGAGATATAGTTTGTGTAACACAGCATCCTCCCTTTTAAAGTATAAGATTCAGTTGTATTTTATTATACTCATAGAATTATATAATCATTACTACTACGTAATTCCAAAACTCACACCAAAAAGAAAGCTGCATCAAGAAACAGTTTTGAGAATTATAAATAAGACTGCTATTTAGTAGGTGAGTGCAAATACAGCTGTACCAGTCCTTAAAGTATTGAAATACTTTTGTACCAGATGGTACTAACGTCTTCTCCAAGTGCCTGGATTTCTTCCCAACCTCTTCTGAGTATCCGTGGACCTCTTCATGATTCAGAAACAGAAGATTAACATCTGGCACAGCAAGGGAACTCTAAACTATTGCTCAGTGCTGTGGCCTATATAATTCATACTGGTTAGTGCCATTGCTAAGTGGTGTTAGTAATGTTAATGTCATCAATAAAGAGAATTGCATCTTCATTAAAAGAAATAATCAGTAAAAAATCCATAGTAGTGAAAAAAATAGTAACAGAAAAGAAAAAGATATCAAACACTTAGATCAGGAATCAAAAAGGTGATATCATTATTGATGTCATAGAAATAAAAAGGAATATGAGAATACTATGAAAATTTTATGCAAAGAAACTGGACACACGAATACCTCATTTTAGTGCACTTTGCTTTTTTGCATTTTACAGAGATTGAATTATCTACACACTGAAAGTTTGTGGCAACCCTTCACGGAGCAAGTCTATCAGGGTAATTTTTCCAACAGTATTTGCTCACTTCGTGTCTCTGTGGCACATTTTGGTAATTCGCACAATATTTCAAACTTTCCCATTATATCTTATTTGTTATGGTGATCTGTGATCAGTGATTATGACTCCTAAAAGTTCAGAAGATGCCTACTTTTTTAACAATAAAGTGTCTTTAAATTAAGGTATGTATATTTTTGTAGACATAATGCTATTTCACACCTCACAGACTACAGTGTAGTGTAAATGTAACTTTACAAGCCCTGGGAAACCAAACAATTAATTTGACTCACTTTATTGTGATATTTGTTTATTATAGTGGCCTGGACCTGAACATATGATATCTCCAAGGTATGATTGTAGTCTATATTCATAAAGACACATTACTACCAAAACTGATTTAAAAAGAGAGTATCTCAGTAGACCTATAACTAGGACATATATTTAATTTGCAGTTTTAAAAAATGCCCACAAAGAAGGGTGCCTCAGAGGCTCAGCTGGTTGAGCATCCAACTCTTGATTTCAGCTCAGGTCATAATCTCAGGGTCATGAGATCGAGCCCCGTATGGGGCTCCGGACTGAGCAAGAAGCCTGCCTGGGATTCTCCGTATCTCTCTCCCTCTGCCCCTCCCCTCCCAGCTCACATGCATCCTTTTCTCCCTTAAAAAAAAAAATCCAACAAGGAAAATTCCGGGTCAAGATGACTTCATTGGTAAATTCTACCAAATGTTTAAGAAAAAATTAGTAATTAGCACACTCCTTCAAAAGCTCTTCCAAAATTAAAAGAGGGGGAGTACTTCCAACTCATTTCATGAGGTCACTATTACCCTACTATTTAAACAAGATAAATACATCACAAAAAAACCTACAGGGCACCTGGGTGGCTCAGTCATTAAGCATCTGCCTTCGGCTCAGGTCATGATTCCAGGGTTCTGAGATTGAGCTCCACATCTGGCTCCCTGCTCCGCGGGAAGACTGCTTCTTCCTCTTCCACTTCCCCTGCTTGTGTTCCCTCTCTCACTGTGTCTCTCTCTGTCAAATAAATAAAATCTTAAAAAAAAAAAAAACTACAGACCGATATAATTTAGAACTACAGACAGAAAAATTCTTAAAAATTTTAGCAAGCCAAAAACAGCAACATATGAAAAAGATTATACACTATAGCCATGTGAGCTTTATCCCAAGAATTCAAGGTTGCTTTAACATTGGAAAAACAATTGATACAATATACCATATTAATATAATAAAGTTCAAGAAATGCCATGGCTATCTCATCAGATGCAACAAAAGCATTTGACAAAATTCAATATCCTTACATGATAAAAACACAAACTAGGAAGAAAAAAGAAATTCCTCAACTTGATGAAGGTCATCTACCAAAATTCCTTAACCAAACATCATATTTAATGGTGTAAGATTGGATAATTTCCTACTAGAATCAGATGTCTGCTCTCACAATTTCTCTCCAGTGTTTCACAAGATGGTCTAGCCAGGGCAATTAGGTAAAAAATAAATAAATAAAGGTTTATGGCTTGGAAATGAAGAAGTGCAACTATTTCTATTTGCAGATGACATAATCTTATACATAGAAACTCCTGCACACGTGCACACACACACACACACAACTTTGGAAATATTAAATGAGTTGAGCAAATTTTCAAGATATTAATATACACAGTGAATTATACTTATATACACTAGTGATAAACAATCTGAAAATGAAATTAACTAAACATTTCCATTTAAATAACACATAAAAGAATAAAGTACTTAGGGATAAATTTAACAAAAAAAGTGGAAGACTTCATGGAAAAATATAAAACATTGTTGAAAGAAATTAAAGAAGACCCAACTAAAAGGAAAGACACTACATGTTCACAGATAGAAAGACAATAGACTCAACACTATTCCTATCAAAATCCTAGGTGACCATGTTGTGGAAATTGACAAGATAGTCCTAAAATTCACATGGAAATGCAAGAGACCCCCCAAAGAGCCAAACACTCTAGAAAAAGAACGTCAAAGAATGCACATTTCATAATTTCAAAACAATACAAAGCTGTAGTACTAAGACAGTATTGTACTGGCATATAGATAAATACATATTAATGAAATAGAATTGAAAGTCCAAAAATTATTTTTATACTTTTTTGATTTTCAACAAGAATGCCAAGACAATTCGATAGGTAAAGAACTGTCTCCAACCAATAGTGCTGGTAAAACTGGATATTCCTATGTAAAAGAATGAAGTTGAACCCTTACTCCAGATCATTTATAATGATCCATCATAATGGTTGATAGACATAAATGTAAGAGCTTAAACTACTAAACTTTTAGAAGACATAGTAAATCTTTGTGAACTTCTATTAAGCAACGTATAAAACAAATTCCCTTACTCCAAATTGTGAAGTGGTCTTAGGGTTTATTTTAGAACCCAAACTTCAAAGGCCAAAATAGTTGGCTTGTTATAATTGTGTGGTAAATTTATAATGGGGGAAATACTTAATCTGGAAAAATATGAGTAGGGGTATCTGCCAGCTTCATCCCACCCATTGCCCTCATTTGTTTTCCATGCTGTAGGTCAGGCATGGGAATTCCTTATATTTATGGAATGAGTGCAGTACTATGATCTGCTTGGAATGGCTTTGGTGTTACTCACCTCTCAATTCCTGCTTTTGCTCACTTCATTCACTCATTCATCGATAAATATATGCTCATTAGACACTGGAAATGGAGCAAAGAACAAGATGGACAAGCACTTTCCTGATGGGGATGATGCCTAATGGTGGAGACAGGAAATGAACAACAGATAAATAGACACAATTTTTAAAAACAAAACAAACAAACAACAACAACCTCTAAAGGGAAGTGTGAAACCTCCAGACCTTTCTGTGCAGGAGCCGAACTACTTCTCCCATACACCCCACAGTCTTGCAACTGGCACCTGTCCTTGCTAGGTTTGAGATGGTTTGAGACATCACCGCCAAACTGGGAAGTGGGGAGGTGGTAGAGACTATGCAGGATCTCACCTCAGTGGTGCAGACACTCTTAACAACAGATGCAAGATAAATTTCAGACAGTGTCTGGCCAGATCATTGGAAGAATCGATGACATGAGTATTCTCACTGATGACCTGGAGAATAAAACATTGCAAACTTCCTGGCACAGGCTGGGATGGAAGAACTGGAAGGTTAAAAACAAGATACTTGTCCTACAAAAGAGTTGAAGCTTGCTAATTTACATGGAAATCGGGAATATTGTTTTTACAAGCCAAACAACCAAATGGCTTTTTGCTACTACCACGTGTAGACAAGTTTTCTGTTGTAATGTGTGCATTCTTCTTATCATATATTATACAGTTTAGAGCACTCTTCCCCCGCTGTTAAGTTTTTTGAACATGGTAACTTCACGCTTTGCACCTTGGTCAGTTGGCTATTAAATATTAAACACTAAAATTTTGGCATTTCCTACATAATATGGTCAAATTTGAGGAGTGTTAAAAATGTCTATCGAATTATTTTGCAGCACTTAGACAAATGGTATTGTGTACAGATGTTTAGAAAAAACATTTGAGGGGTGCCTGGGTGGCTCAGATGGTTAAGCATCTGCCTTCGGCTCAGGTCATGATCCCAGGGTCCTGGGATCGAGTCCTGCATTGGGCTCCCTGCTCCTTGGGAGCCTGCTTCTCCCTCTGCTTCTCTCTCTCTCTCTCCCTCTCTCTCTCCCTCTGTCTCTTATGAATAAATAAATAAAATCTTTAAAAAAAATATTTGATATTATTAACCATGTGAAAATAAGTTTTATCAGCCTTGTTGGGATAATAATAACCTAAAGTTAAAATTATATTGAGGCTGAGAAAATAGAAACTAAACAATTATTATTTTTACTATTATTGTTATTATTATTTACTGATGCATAATACTTTTGGATTTACCTTGGTATTTATAAAAGTGCATGAAATAAATTAACTAAATTTTTCCTTTCAAGGTATGAGTTCCTGAAACATATTTATTTTTTTTAAAAAAGGAAAATATTTTATAATATAAGTTGTCTATTTATGGAAAAATTATGTTTCTGAGGCATTTTTTTCTCCAGTCATTGCAGAACTAAGCTAAGTAAATATTTCACTTGTCAAAAAAAGGAGTAATTTATCCCAGAATTATAAACAATTTCTGTTAAATAAATAGGAAAGGAACACGATGTAGGGAAGAAGATGTGGGTCAGAACATATTTGTACCTCATCGAGTTTGTCATAAAAATGACAAAGTACAAATTAAGATACAAATTGCAAAAATTCATGGGTGAGATCTACAAAGAAATTCCTCATGGTAAAGTGAATAATGGTTCCCAAAGATATCCATGTCCTAATCCCTGGGTCTGATGGAAGTTACCTTATATAGCAAAAGGAACTTTGAAACTTTAAAATATTAATTTATATTGTTTTAAGCCATAAGTAACTTGCTATAGTGATTTGCCATAGGCAACTAGTATGTTCCATAATAATATATCCCACAAAACCTCAAAACATGAGCGAGAAAGGACAAACCACCATAGCTGCAAGAATCTCATGGTATTAAAAGCTGAGATGGAAGAAATGAAGAATGATAAATGAACCTTTTATAGACCCTGGATCCAGAGAGCCTACAAATTATTGTCATATACTCCAGAAAAGTCTAAGAGCATCACCAGAAGTTAGACCAAAATTCACAGGGAGTGCCTGGGGACCACAGGGAGATTTCTTGGAGTATGATCAGTGTAAGAATCTAACAGACCTAAGCATCATCCAAGGATAAAGCTGGCACTAAGAAGAAACTGTTAGAGTGGAATTCAAATTGAGCAAGACAGGGACAATAGATGAAATGAAAAAGCGAGGTTCAGATAAAAGTAGGGAGCTCTCAGAAAGCAGGAAACCATATCTTTATGACTTCATGAACTAAAAAGAATAGGAAGCTTAAAATATTTTTTCAGGGAAATATGAACACTGGCTGTTTAATAATAATAAAGATTTGAAAGAATTGCTGTATGTTTAAAAAAGGGACATAAAACTGTCTTTAGTGTATATTCCAAAATATTTAGAAGAAATAGGATATCTATAATTTGCTTCAAAATAATCTAGGGCTAAAATGGGAACAATGGGTTTTGGAGGTGTGCATAAAGGAAGTGTGGCCATGAATTGGTAACTCTTGGAAGGAAGTTTCATTATACTACTTTTTCTACTTTATTATATGTCTAAAATCCCCCTAATAAAAAAGTTTGAAGAGAAAGAAAAAATGGGAAATCCTACCACACTAGCTGGACCATGATAGCCAGTTTATAAACTATACATTTAATCTTCATTTGCATCATCTTTAGCTGTCATTTCTTGTTTAATTATGAGCAAGGATCTTAAAAGATATTTTCAAAAGAGTATGCATCTTTGCTTGGACTATGTAATTAAATCAATAGAAACTTTTCTATTATCTATGAAAAACCTTTTCATATTTTTATCATGTATCTACTTTTCCTAAAAGCAATTTGTTACTGATTACCTCATTTCTATTAAATCAGATGTCCCTATAACAAACCAAAATGACATGACTATGCTCAAGCACAGAGTGAATAATAAAAGGGTTAGACCTTTCCGCAGAAAAATAATTTTAATCAGTTTAAACCCTTAGATTAAAGATAGGATTTTGTCTACATGATGTCAGAACAAGCAATCCAGACGATTCCAGTTGAATTCTTCTTTGAGACGTCCAACTCACATATGTATGATAGGCATTTTTTCTTATTTTATTTTTGATGTTCTGTCATTATATGGGCACATCACATGAGGAAAATATTCTTAAGTGTTGATCCATGGCATAGGAAGGGCTATGAACCACCTGACATGATATATAAGTATCTGTATGTGTGCATTATTTTTGGAAAGGGGATCAAAATTTTCCTAAGATGTACATCAAACCAATAACAAGATATGTTATATTCCTGATTCTTTATACACATACTAACTTAAGAATTGGATTTGGTCTTCATATAGCAAATTGGCTTCCACATTGAAACCAACTGTCTCTCTAAACTGTAAATGATATGGATAATGGTAATAAGTATCTTACCTTAAAAAAATTCCTCCCATAATTAAACTTAACTAAAAGGACTATATACTTATAGATATGGAGAATGAAAAGACAAGCAACAGACTGGGAAAAAAAATTTTTGCAAAACACATATCTGGTTCAGGACTGATATCCAAAATCTACAAATAATTCTTAAAACTCAACATTAAGAAAACAACCCAATTAAAACAAATGGAGCACAGGGCGCCTGGGTGGCTCAGTTGGTTAAGCGACTGCCTTTGGCTCAGGTCATGATCCTGGAGTCCCCGGATCGAGTCCCGCATCGGGCTCCCTGCTCAGCGGGGAGTCTGCTTCTCCCTCTGACCCTCCCCCCTCTCATGCTCTATCTCATTCTCTCTCTCAAATAAATAAATAAAATCTTTAAAAAAAATAAAATAAAATAAAACAAATGGAGCACAGATCTGAAAAGACACCTCATCAAATAATATATTCATAAAACAAGTATACATAGGAAATGATGCTCAACATCATATATCATTAGGGAACTGCAAATTAAAACAAGATGCCACGATGCAGCTATTAGAATGATTAAAATTCACAACACAATACCAAATGCTGTTGAGCTTGTAGAGCAACAGGAACTCTCTCATTACTTGCCGGTGGGGATGTAAAGTAGTGGAGCCGCTTGGTAAAACACTTTGGCAGTTTCTTACAAAGCTAAACTTCCTGTTACCATATGACCCAGCAACTGTACTCTTTGGTATTTACTACCCAAATGTGTTGAAAATTTTTGTCCAAACAAAAGCCTACACATGAATGTTTTATAGCAGCCTTATTCATAATTGCCAAAACCTGGAAGCAATCAAAATATACCTTACTGGTGAACAAACTGTGGTATAGTCATATAATGGAATAGTATTCAGAGATAACAAAGAAGTGAGTTGTCAAGCCACAAAACAACATGGAGGAAACTTAAATGTATATTTCTCAGTAACGTAATCAGTTTAAAAAGGCTACATATTGTATCATTCCAATTATGTGGCATTCTGAAGGAGGCAAAACCATGAAGATGGTAAAAAGAGGGGTTATAGGGGCTGGGTGGGTTGTGGTGATCCCTAGAGCATAGGGGATTTTTAGGGTAGTAAAACTACTGTTTTGTAGGATACTATAATGGTGGATAAATGTCATTATACATTTGTCAAAACTCATTGAATGTACACCAAAAAGAGTAAACTTTAATGTAAATTATGACTTTACTTAATAATAATGTATCAGTATTGGTTCATTTATTGTAACCAATATATCTCACAGTAAACTGTATGCGAGGTAGGTGGGTGAGGAAGTATATGAGAACTCTCTCTACTTTCCATCAGCTAAACCTACAACTGCCCTAAAAAATAAAATCTATTAATTAAAAAAAAGTACTGAAGAATATTTATTAACCCAAAGTTAGAGGGTACCAGAGATGGAGGGGTAGTAACTTGTCTAACTTGTCTTAACGTCTTTGTATGACAAAATAATCTAAAGTCACACAGTCCTTCTGTGATACAAATTGACTTCTTAACAAATAGCCCTAGACTGTAACTAATTTAAAATGAAGATGTTTTTATTTATTTCAAATGGGATGCATAATATTATAAATTGAAAATAAGTAACACTTGCAATCAACTTACTACATTAATGAAAGTATTTTGAAGGTGAACAAAATTAAGTGAAGAAAGTCAAATATCTTAAATTGTTCTAGGAGATAAAGCCCTTACTTTACTTTCTTTTCATGAAAAACATCAATCAAAATATGGTATAGAAGGAAATTTTGTTCCATCAAAGTTTTTTATAAAATCAAAAAGAACACTATATTTTAATATGTTTGTACTGTTACTAAATCCTCGAATGTTTCTTTCATATGGCCACTGATAATTATGGCCTTCAATCTAGCTTTAACATTGTTGAATCATAATTTAGATTTGCATTATATGAAATGTGTTGTCAATTAAATCAAGTACAGAAATTCAAAGACTGTCTTGATCTGGAGATATTGGAAAATTATAGGTGACATCTCCCATGAAATTTTAAAGAAAACTTTCTTTGAATATTAACTGAGAAAAAAATAACTGTGCAAAACATTATTTTTTCTAAAAAGCACACTGTCAAATCATACTATGTAGAATACAGGAAACTTTTGCAAGTTTTCAATGCCCATATTAGCATTTCTATAACATTTTAACCCCCTCCCCCCAAAAAAGTTAAACATTGGAATCTTGGCTATATGAAGCCATCCTCCGTTTTAATTACTATCTAACTGGAGGAGTTTGGGACAGGACCCACCATCCCCAGAATATGCCATTTTGGCATGTGGATTATTTTGAGCTGAAGGCACCTGAGACCCTGAGGGCTTAAAAGAAATTTTGTCCCTCCATTATTACGTATAAGAATCTAAATTGGGGGTCTTTCCCAGAATAAGGGTTATTAACAGAGATAAATGTTATTTGAGTAACCCATCTGTAATTGCAGGCCTATGACTTCCTCATACTTATTGTGGAGTGTCTGAGCATTTTATAGATTGTTAGTTTTTCTATTACACAGATGAATAAAAGATATGTTGAAGAGTTAAACCTGAGATTAATCAGTATTGCTATATGTCAATAAAAGTGTTACACAAATGTAATAAATGACTGAACTTTCTTGCACTGAATGTACACATTTAATGCTTTGGTTTTTATTTAATTACTCTGTGGCAGTCTGTTCTCAGCTTTATAGTGTAAAAAGCCAGAAGATAGGGGCTATGTCTATATAAATTATCTTGTGTGACACTATATGAAATACTGTGCACATGGATATATATGTAAATTTTATTGATAAATAAATAACATTTCATAAAATTTGCACAATTTTTATTTTCCCTGTATCCCATGATATTTCTTCAGTGAAAACAGATATTTAGATTATTTCTAAAAAAAATGGTTTTAAAAGAAAAGTTAGGTATAAATTTAAAAATTTAAATTACTCTATCTGCTCTTTGTGGCATAAAAAGTTGGTTCTTGTTTATATATCCCCAAATATATTATTTTTATTTTGTATAAGAAGTGGAATTATTGGCTGGAACTATTTCAGTGCAAAAAGTTAAGCTCTTAAAATATTTCAAGGTACAACCTTCAGTTTCAGAAACCTAATGCTTTTAAAACCAGAAAAATAAGTCTATTTAGGCAGATAATTATAGCCTGAGAATAACTCATCCACACGCTTACAAGAATAATCATGATAATGTAAAAGTAAAAGTATTATTTTCATAAGTCAAAATCAAACAGTAATAATTAATCTTTATACAAAAGCCAATTGCTACGGAATAAAGTCACCATATTCCATTAACTAACACTATTTCAAATCTTTGAAAAAACTATTCATGCTACAGTACTTTTATGCATTTTTTCAATTATTCAACAAATATATATATATTGAGTATCTACTATATTCTAGTCACTTTAGGAAAAACAAGAGTAAATAATGAGTAACGGGGAATCTTTTCAAGACCTTCCAATCTTTCAGGAAACCCAAGCAAATCAGTTTGCTATTAAAATACAGTGGAAAGTGTTGTGAAAAGAGGCAATTAGCGTTTCCTGAATAAGACAGGAAAACTTTTGGAAGCTGACATGTGAAGGATAAATTGAAGTTGCTAGGAAAAGAAGGTGTGAGTGTGTGTTTAGTGTTTGTGTGTGTGTGTGTGTGTGTGTGTGCAAAAGAGAGCAAGAAACATTCAAAGCTGGAAAATAGCATGAACAAAAGATTAAAAACTGATGGGGTTTCAGTTAAAACTGATTTAATTATTCTAAAATAAGCCTATTCTATTTCATTGTGGGACTTGAAACTTTGCCTTGTAGACTCAGCTGCTATTTTTGGAAGTATTTCTCCTTTCAGAAGGAGTCCACTGTAATGAATCATCCCAAATCACACTTAATGGCCATCCAATTTTCCAAAAATGGCCACAAAAACATTTCCATTTCACATACTCTTCTGCAATTTGACTTTCTTACTTTCTCACCAAGCAAGTTCAGTCTATTTTTTAACTCCCTTGAATGTATGCAGGTTCTGTGATTGCCTAGATCCTTAGTACATGGCAGAAATGAGACTGTGCTAATTCGGGCATAGCCCTTAACTAATTTGGCAGCTTCCACTTCCTGCACCTATGAGCCATTGTCATGTAAGAAGGCCAACTACCCTGTGATCATCATGTTGTGAGGAGCCCACGCCATGTGGAAAAGCCCTGGAAGATGAGACTTCAGGTGGAAAGGTTTACAGAGAGAGACTGAAAGTTATGGGTGTATAGCTGTTCTAGAAACTAACTCTCCAGGCCAAGCCACCCCACAATGTAGACCAAGGTCTAAGTGCTTAGCCAAACCTTTCCCGCATTCCTGACACAGAACTGTGGAGGAAAGTTTGTGTTTTAAGCCACTGTGTTTTGAAGTGGTTTCTGACACAAGAACGTATAGAGAAAACAAACTACTTACAACTTAAAGAAACACTTTGGAGTTCACTACCTAAATATAGCAAATGAATAGAGTTGTTATGGGCTGAATTGTTTATCCCCCCAAAATTTGTATGTTGAGGGCCCAACCGCCAGTCTTTCAGAATGTAATACTTGGAAATAGAGCCTTTAAAGAAGTAATTAAAGTTGAATGAAATCATATGGGTGGGCCCTAATCTATAGTTGGAGACAGGCTTTTGAAGAGATGATTAAATTAAAGAGAGGCCCTTAGGGTGGGTTCTAATCCAATATGACTGGTGTGTCTTTATAAAAAAAGGGAGACACCCTAGGCATATGTGCAGAAAAAGGCCATGTGACAACACAGGGAAAGGTAGCCACCTGCAGGGCAAGGAGAGAGGCCTCAGCAGAGAAGAACCTGCCCACATCTTGGTCTTGGACTTCTAGCTCCAGAACTGAAAGAAAATACATTTCTGTTGTTTAAGCTACCTAGTCTGTGGTGTTTTGTCATTGTAGCCCTAGCAAACTAATACATTCCATCTTGTGCCAAAATTTGTGCAAAGCAATTAATGGAGTTAATTTCATTGATTTCTTATAGTAGCTCTATAGGTAAAGATCATTGATATTGCATGAGAAATATGTCTCAGCTATTATTTCAGGTGGTAGGTGATAGTATGATAAATAAAGGAGTATCCAAATTTATACAAATTCTATATCATATATGCAATATAAAATTATTGGCTAAAACTAGTTTAATGTAAAGAGGTCAAATCTGTAAAATCCTTTAAGTCCCCTTTGAGCTTTCCCTTTTGGTTTCCTCTCAATTATTTCTGAAAGTGCTAGATCTACCAGAGGGGGCAATTCAATCTCAAACTTCCATGGAATTTTGTCATTTTAGTCCTAAGGTAGAAATGATGACTCTTTGATATCATTTGCTTTTTCCTTATGAAAATACATTTTTTTTTCCTTAGGAAAATACATTTTTGGTTCTTTACCAAACAATTTTTTTTTGCTACTATGTCTATGTTTTTAGGTTTTGAACATCTATTTTGTATATGGAAATAGAAAATGCTTCTGTACTAAAGAAAAGAATGAATAGCGCCTACACTTTGACCTAAGGGAGCATACAATTGAGTAGTGAATATAGGGTTGTAGAGCATACAAGGACTATAATACAAAGGATAATCTATGTAAATCATAGATGCTTTTAGCTGAAAAGTGATTTAAATCATATATTCTAATAAACTTTTTATAGCCAAAGGGAATTAGCACTGCTATCCCATCCAAATGTTCTCTGTTTTATTGCTGTCAGCCTGAAGGAACACTCCTAGGCAATTAGCTGGGCCTATCAGAGATGTGTACCCATAGGGGCCACTTTCTCAGAAGTGGTTACCCTTTCTTTCTGTTCTATGAGGATTTTACAAATTTATAAAATAGTATGGTTAGATAAGAGATTAATGAAATAATGTCTTACTGTTGATGTCTATTTTTCCTCTGCCCAAGAATATCCTTTAGTAGTCTTGTTGAATATTTGATATTATTCTACCACTGTTCAAATGTTATTATGAGTTGAGGGATTCTTTGGAATGCAAACTATTGTCATGGATCATTGTGACTGGGCTTCAGCAAAAACCCTCACAATGCCCAACTACATCCTCAAGTTCCCCATGGCAGAACCATCTTAACTTTCTCTCAAATGAACTTTGTTTCTACATCTAGATTCCTCCGTTTTCCACAAACTAGTTTGCCTCTATGCACATTCTTTTTTTCCTTCCAATTTCAAAAGTTTCTCTATCTTTGTAAATATCAACCCACAGTTATTCCATCATTTACATTTTCAAATGTTCTAAGGGGTATTTTTCTGTACCATAAAAATATACTGTATTTTTTTTTTTCTATTTTAAAACAATGATTGGGCCCCTAGGTGGCTCAGTCAGTTGAGCATCCAACACTTGGTTTTGGCTCAGGTCATGGCCTTAGATCGTGGGATTGAGCCCCATGTCCTCCATGCTCAAGCACGGAGTCTGCTTGAGATTCTCTCCCACTCTTTTCCCTCCTGCCCTTACCCCTCCCTAAAATAAATAAATAAATAGATAGATAAATAAATAAATAAATAAATAAATAAATGAATAAATAAAATCTTCAAATTTTTTTTTTTTAAGGATTTTATTTATTTATTTGAGAGAGAGAGAATGAGAGACAGCATGAGAGGGAGGAGAGTCAGAGGGAGAAGCAGACTCCCTGCTGAGCAGGGAGCCCGATGTGGGACTCGATCCCGGGACTCCAGGATCATGACCTGAGCCGAAGGCAGTCGCTTAACCAACTGAGCCACCCAGGCGCCCCAATCTTCAAAAATTTTTTAAAAAACAAAACAACGATCTTACTTGGACACGTATCACTAGCTATTTGATTTCACTAAAGCATTGCTTACAAATCTTTGCCTTCCTTTTATTCCAAACGCACTCCTCAAGCAATTTGAATCTAATCACCACTAAGATGGCTCTGGTCACTAGTCACTTTCTGATTACTAAGATCAAAAGGCTTACTTAGTTATCATCTAGGAAGCATTGGACACTGCTGATAATTTAGTTTAAGAAGCTTTTTTATAGATTTCTTCTCTTTTTGCTCTCCTACCATATCTCCTGTATTTCAGTCCTTTCTGACTGCCACTTTGGTTTTTTTCATGGCCACTGTTCCTCTGCCCACATATTTGCAAAGAAAATGTGGAATAGAAGCAATCAGTGCCTGTTTGCAAGATGTGGTGGCATTCCAGAGATGAATGTTGAACTCTCTCCCCCCAGGAAAAAGTTAAGAATCTTTACCATCATACATGCAATTCAGTCTGACCTTATCCTACGGCCTGCATTTCCCCATACCTCATAAAAATACTCATCTTCTATTATTATTAAAATCCTCAATTAATGTTTATTCCAAGTCTCTTAATATTTATTTCCTTTTCACTAGTTAGGAATTCTTTCTCTACTCAACCTTTAAACTTAGCCTAATGTGCTTATTTTTTATATAACTCTTTTGACTCTTGCTCTTCCATGTAGAACCTGTGACTCTGTTGACGTAACAAATTACACTTTTTCTCCTATGCATTATCAGTTTCTCCTTAGCTACTAGAACATTCTGGGATCATAAAAATGTGCCACAGCCATTCCATCTTGAAATAACAAAAAAATAGAGACAATAACAACAATAACACTAACCACTGAAACAACAAAATTCAATTACTCTCGATACCACAAGCCTCCCAATTACTCTATTATTTTGTTTCTTTTCATAGTAAAACTTCTATAAAAGTCTGTTAACTCTTGGCATTTCTGCTTTATCAAATCCTTTTACATCTCTCTCAAAAATACCCTTCTAAAGATACTGTTCTTTTTCTCCCAGACACCCCAAACCATTTTTATTAAGAGGTATAACAAACATACAATTATTCTATCAAGTTTCTATCAAAATTTGCTAAAGCTTACTATTAATTTCTGTACCTGGCTCACTGTTTCTTTGCCTAGCTCATCTAGCAAACAGTTACTGGTCCACCACCCATCTGTGGACTCTTCTTTGCTTCTGGCAGTCACTCTCTCTGTCCCCTAGGCTTAGGGATTGTAACAGCTTTGCTTGCTGTTAGCCCCAGGTTCACACGATGTCGGTTGTGGTTTCCCTAAATCCCACTTGCATATTTATAATTAGTCTCACTGTAAATAAATCAACCTGCTTCACCTTATCGTATTTTGAGTGTGCCATTTGATTCTTGTTGCAATGGTGAATTTGGGAGGCAAAGACAGAACTCTGCCATGTTCCAAGTCCAAAATAACAATACAAAGTCTGCATCCTCTCGAGCTCTTTCTTTATTGCTTCATTCATCATCCTCCTTACATAGACTCTGTTACCGTTTCCTGGTTTTCCTCTAGCTCAATGGCTGCACCTTATTCATCTGCTCCTATGAGGTTCTCTTCATTATGTGTATTATAAAACAATGGGTCTCTCAGAGCTTGATCCCAGGCCCTTTTCTATATCTTCCCCCACCTATGGCTGCATATATTCTCAAAACTGTGAAGACCATGCATATGGTGATAATTCCTAAATTGAACACCTCCATTCTAGATCACTACCAAGTTCCAAGCAAATCTTTAATTTACAACTGTATTCAGCGACTCAGACGTCTACAGCCATCTTGAATTTCACATGTTCAAAATAGAATTTCAATAATCACTCCCTCCAAATTTGTCTCTCCCCTCAACTCCCTCAATTAATTAATCAGCCAGATCATACCAAAAGTTAGGATTCATTTTGCTCATCCCCTTTGTTCATTACCTGCATCCAGTCCTCAATAAATCCTAAAAGGTCTGCGTCCAAAACATGCCCAAGTCATTCCATCTTTCTTTCTCAATCACTGACACTCTAGTCATAGTAACCATCATTAGTCATTTCTAATATCATCTAATTTGATCTTTCTTGTCTCCACTTATTGCTATCAATTCATTGCCCACATAGGAAGCCAGAAGGATGTTTTTGAAATACAACCGAGGTAATGTAATTCCTCATTTAAAAATCATTAGATGACTTCACATTGTACTAAGAATAAGTCTTACCTATCATCATATTCATCTTAAGCTATGGGACAGTTTTTAATTTTACTTCTGACTATGTCCTCAACTTATTCTAATGCTAGGATCTTCACCAACTAGAGACCAGGAAGCTAAAGAGCACAGTAGTCAGGTACATGTCCTACCCCCTAGAAAGAATAAGGCTCTAGTAAAGTCTTTTCCCATGCAGAGTAGGGCTGTTACGTAGAACTATCTGAAAATATTCATAATGGTTCTTCTTCCCTTTCATGAACCAGATCCACAAAGTCTTTCTTGACTCTAAAGTGAGAACCTGGCAGGGTAGCTGGAGATAAAACTCATGAAGATGCCTACCTACGTGCCCATAAGACTGTGGTCTTGTGGTGTCTCTCATGTTCTTCTTAGTGCATATTCAGCCACAGCAATTTCATGACATTCCACTTTAATTGCACCTTACAGTTTATGGCTCCAGAAGGTTCTGCTACAAGTAAACAGATCTTTGTTATGATTCTTGCTATTCACCTTTCTCTCCAGATTTCAGCATCTTCAGTTCTTTCATGGGTCCAATGCAAGTAATAATTTTTCAGTTTATTCAGATTTTTTGGTTGCTATTGCCATTGTTTCTTTGTTTAGAATGGAAGTGATAATTTCCAATCTCTTTACAAGTTGGAACTAAATCTGGAAGTCCAGAACACTGATTTTTAATATTCTTGTCCTGAAGAGCACATCATTTTATACATATTTCATTTGCAAGAACTACTAACATGGCTATAACTAGATATGAAAGGATCTGGAGAATATAATCTTTCATTGAGCAAATACTTCCAAGTGACAAATCTGAAGAGGAAACATATATTTTGGTGGTCAAATAGGTTTCTCAGTTATAGAACCTATGAGGGAGAAGGGAAAAAATCAACATTCAGGAAGTATTTTCTGAATATCAGACACTATACTAGATATTTTATAATTGATTTTATTTACTCCCCTCATTATTATAAGAGATAATATTTTTGTCCTCTTGTAAGACATTGGAGCAGGAAGTTGGTCAAATGTCCAAGGACATATAAGTCAATTAATAAGTGATCTGAAATTCTAATCTAAGTCCATATAATTCCCCAGAACATGTGGTTTTGCAGTAAGACTAATTTTAGTAATTTTTTGGGATTTTAATATAAATATGATGGCATTTATAAAGTTATTTGAGAAAAATTAGTCATTTTTACTATAAAATCTTCTAATAAAAGACATTGTAACTTTCTTTAGTTAAGTTGATTCTGATATACTTGACTTTGTTTATGTATAAAACATACAACATGCTAAGTCTTGATTTTCCTAAGCATGATCACACTTGCTAGATTACAGTTGTTGCTGCAAGGGGTTTCAGCCTCAACCAGCTGGCAGCAGCAGTCCAGAGTTCCTTTTCCATATATTACATTTCCTTCCACTGTGGTGAATAAGATTTTGTAAATGCAGTGTCTTTTGGTTTTCATGTATGGGGAAGTTATTGAGAAAACAACTTATACCTCTTATTTTTTGCAGTTCTTATGTGGTTATAGTTCTTTCTTTTCCAAAGACACCTCCTCTATCTGTCCTATTTTTTTCACTTAGTTTTTATTTTTGTGCCATCTTTTAATGTAAATTATACAAATAAAGACAGTTCTTCCTTTCACATTTGTTTCTACTGTAAAGACCCTGACACGTTTTAAGAACTTAGTGAATATTTGTTAAATAAATGAATAAATTGGTGAAATCAGATCACATTGAATATGTTCACATATATTTAATAAATTGATTAATGAATACCTTAATATAATATCCTGACTTCTCTTCTTGTGTTATAA
This sequence comes from Callorhinus ursinus, assembly GCF_003265705.2. Classification (NCBI taxonomy): domain Eukaryota; kingdom Metazoa; phylum Chordata; class Mammalia; order Carnivora; family Otariidae; genus Callorhinus; species Callorhinus ursinus. The sequence goes on along the minus strand of NW_027397065.1, from coordinate 71,512,320 downwards.
CTGAGATTCATTCATTGCAATTAGGAATATGAAATATTATCATTCAGGATTAAAATGATTATGTTAAGTCTGTGTCAGAATTCAAATTAATAACTACTAAGTTAAGTTTAAAGAAATCTGAATTATGGACCACTGTTGAAAATCAAACACATAAATTGCCAATGGTTTAAACAAGAAAATAAATATGTATCTTTCTTTCAACTTCGTGGATTTCTTTAACTTAAAATATAATATTGCATAATTGTTTCATTCTATGTTATACACACACTATATATTGCATATATATTATATATAAATATGTAATATACATTTAGCTGCATGGCTACTAAAGGTAAATAGTGTATTTCAATGCAAATCACACTGATTTACTGCCAACTAATGGACAACTTTTAGATAAATAGGGCTATAAATGTTTGTAAACATTGGATTCCACATAACACATCTCCTCGGGGAGCTGTTTCATGTTAATGAGCTTTATATTTTTGAATCTGCAATACTCTGAAGAAACACAAAGCAATAATGCTATCATCAGAGCATAATGTGAAGCAGTTCATTCAGATAACTTAGTGTAAGGGGTTTTTTCTATATTTGCAATGCTGGATAAAGCAAAGGAAATAAATTAACTCAGAGCAGACCACAAATTATACTGGATAATATAAGCACAATAATATAATAAAATTGAATGATGGTAACACTGTTATACATTGGAATGCATTTATATATGAGAGTCCTATATAGAAAGGCAATGGATTTGGATTCCAATGATCTGTTTTAGTCTCTGCTTTTCTAGTTACTAAATCTGTGGTTTAAAGTATATCATATAAATTCTAAGAGACCCAGTTTTCTTATCAATAAAATATTGATAATATATGACTATTATTTAGTTCTCTTATTTTGGGTAATGTTTTGAATGAAAGTATTTCACATGTAGAAATAACTAGCAATGTTGAAAATGTGGAGCATGATTAGAGAAGCTAGAGTCCCAGACATAGAACTAAGACATGCTCACACCTGGTAAAGTTAAAATAACAGCAGTCTGAGGTTTTCAATAAAAAAGGTTATAGAAAGAAAAAAAGAATTAAGGACAGAATTTGAAAAAAAATTTCTCTAGTCTATCTCTCTCTTGAAATGCCATTCCATTTATTCAATTACCTACTGGCCATATCAATGCAAATATAAAATAGACACCATAAAGTTTGATGTGTAGTAGAATCAAAAAAGTGAAAGCATATCAAAATCAGTGAAAACATTCTAAGATCCATTTAAAAATTAAATTCTGCTTGGTTTCTCTGATCATGATCATATGTTTATGATCATTAACAATCAATTATCTCCAATCTTTAAATAACTTTAGCAGAAAATATAGGCAGTAACACTAAAGAACCAAAGACTTCAATTTTTATTTTAAATGTTTTATTTCATATATCTTTTATTATTATCAATCTTCAATTATTTTTAGAAATGCTAAACAACAAATGAGTAAATACAATATAAATACACATTTAATTAAGATATGTAACTATAGGTATGCTTTATATACATTGAAATTTCATAGAATATTCTTTTTGCCATAAATTAATAACTAGTATGTATGAATGCTTAATTTAATCTAGATATTTTAAAAGAGTGTATGTATATATCTTAAGTATGTATATAATATGTAAATATTATAAAATATTTGAAGTCACTTTTATTATCCCAAATTTATGGATTATAAAGGTTAAATTACTTATTAATGATCACATGGTCAATAATTTAGATAACGAGGCTTTGCATTCAGGCAGTTTGACCTCAGGGACGGTATACTTTATAACATAAAGTCTCTCATATGTATAGTCTTTCATGGAAACACTACAATAATAATTGTTACATGCATATACACATACTTATCCAGATGAAAATCCATGTCTAGATGAAAAAGTCAAAATATTTTTGTCAGGATATAATAACTGAATAGAATCTATAAACTCAGATCCCTTTACTCTTTCTCCCTTAAGTATGACAGATGATAAGTATAAAAAGTAATACGTTTTGAATAATAATCAGGGCAAAAGAGAAAAGAATGAATGGTTCAATTCAGATTCAAGATCATATGTGATGCTCTATCACAATCAAATGCTCATTTGATTCTTTTCTTGCTTTACATTTTCTGTATCTAAAAATTCACATGCTAGTAGTGAATTTTTTCACTCATGTCAAAATGAAAAAGGATAGCATTAGCTGTTCACTTATGACCCAGAATTGTTTTTTCTATTATTTTCTTTTATACATTAGACAATTGTTTGACATTATTAAAGCTAAGGATGCAGTGGAGGTGGCAATGGAAAAATATTTGTAGTTATTGTGGTTTCTAGAATACTTCTTTGTAAGTATTATTTGATAAGATTTTGTAAGATTATTTGATCCAATTGTGTTGTCCTCTGGTTTTTTTATCCTTGACACAAAAAAAGACCAGTAAGAAAATCAAATCCCCCTGATAGACTGGGGACAACAACACTAGGAAAAGAAGGAAACAAACTACAGCAGAAGCAGGAGCAGAAGCAGAAGCAGAAGCAGAAGCAGAAGCAGAAGAAGAAGAAGAAATGGAAGAAAAAGGAGGAGTAGGAGACGAAGAAGTTAAACAAGAAGAAGAAAGAGGAAGATAAGAAGAAGAAATTGAACAAGGAAAAACAGGAAGAGGAGGGGGAAGGAGGAGGAAAGAAATGAAAATGGCAGCAACAATAACAACCACAAAAATGATTTTTCATGTTCAATCATATTCACTGAGCCTTTTATATATAACCAAATAACTGCATGTTTTCCTTTTTCAAATATTGAATAAATAAAATAGTATAAATATCTTTTCCTCACTTGACCTATTGAATTCCCAATCTCCTGCCTTCCATTCGCTAGACCTTACCTGAAACCAGATTGCAAAGGAACCAAGTCGATGTAAGCCACACTCCTGTGTCACAGAGCAGATCAAAGCACAGTGTAGATTGAAACCAAAGTGAAAATTGGAATTAATCCAATACCTTTGCTCCAGAGAATTTAATGTCGTTTTGTTTTAATTGAACTCTATACTTTTCTGTACTTAAACAATACATAATTTCTTAGTATGTGTGTGCTTAGGCTTTCTTATTTTGAAGTAATCTTAAATAGGTTTGAAAAACAGTTAGTGACCTTTAAAATTACAAGGGAAAAACATCCTGATAATTTTAAATTGTAGAACATGTCTTACTTCAACACTCTACCCACAGATGCAGGATAAAAAATGACAACATAAAGCCACTTGTAACTTCTGTTTAAGAAATCAGTCATCACCAGAATGAGAGGCTTGTACCATGTTGCCCTTCTCTATTTACACCTCCTGCCTTTTGCTTTAGAAGTAATCACTCTCCTGACTTTAGTGAGAATCACTGCTCTACTTTTCTTCGTTGTTTTGCCAGTGATATATGGATTCAAATAATGTAGTTACTTTTTGAATAATTGTAGTAGGCAGAATAATAACCCCCATAGATGTCAATGTCTTAATCCCTGGAACCTGTGAACATGTTACACTATATTGCAAAGAGGAAATAAGGTTGCAGATGGATTTAAGTTTTCTAACTATCTTTACAATTGGGGATAAGTTGGAAGAATATGAGTCTCCTCGTTGCCCTTTCCTCTGAAAGAGTGTGTGTGTGTGTGTGTGTGTGTGTGTGTGTGTGTGTGTGTGACTAGAAATAGAATTTCTAAGTTAATATATACATATGTATATAAATATACACAAATTTATTAAGAATTTGTCTTCATGGGGTGCCTGGGTGGTTCAGTTGTTAAGTGTCTGATGCTTGGTTTCACTCAGGTTAGGATCTCAGAGCTGTGCAATGGAGCCCCATGTCAAGCTCAGCGCTCAGCAGTCTGCTTGGGATTCTCTCTCTCTCCCTCTCCTTCTGCCCCTCCCCCTGCTTGTGCATAGTCTCGCTCTCTCTTTCTAAGAGAAATAAATAAATTAAATAAATAAATAAATAATAAAATCTTTAGAAAAAAGATTTGTGCTCAAAGTGGTTGCAATAATTTGTACGTTTGCTAGGTAGTACATAAAGACTACCTTAGTTTTACCTTAGTAAAATTCTTGTAGTTGTCAGGCATTTTAATTTGGATTATGTACAAGATTCAACCTCTTTTTGGAGGAGATTGGGAAGATGGCAAAGTAAGAAGACCCTAAGTTCACCTCATCCCACCTAGATGCAACTAGACGACACTCTTATCAGTGTAAATAACCCAGAAAATGACCTGAAGACTGACAGAACAAACTTCATATGATTTACTTAGAGGGTAGAAACGGCAGAGATGAGGTCGGGAACTAAATGGACTCATGGGACTATCCCCAAGGGGAAGGGAAGCAAGGGACTTGGAGAGCATAGTAAGGGGAAAGAAGTAGACCCCCACACCAGGGAACCTGCATGGAGATTCATATCGCCATAACATTTGGCTTTGAAAGTGAGAGGGACCGAATTTCATGAGTTCTTACAACCAGAGGCACTTAAAGCCTGGAATTTTGGAAAATCAGTGGGCTTGGCTCTGGAAGAACCCAGATATACAAAGCCTAGTCCCTGCCCTTAAGGACACAGCATGACAATCAACAGAGATACAACGTAGAAGCAGTAGCTTGAAAAACTCCTGAGGCATATGGTAGAGAGAACAGTTTACTCATTCTGGAGCATGCGCTGTAAGGGCAGGTATCACTGAGACACTTCTCCTGGAACAAAGGAGGTAGAGGCACCATTTTTCTCCCCCACCTCCCAGCATAAACACATGGCCACCTTTGGGAACCAGTGTGGTATCCACATTCATACCTAACTTGCTTACACCTACCCCCGGACTTCAGTGGATCTGCCCTTTCTGGTCACGTTTTCCTCAGTCCCAGCACTGCAGGTCCCCTACCTGAGAAGACCACCAAAAACCTTGCCAACAACACAACTACTGACCCATGTGTTTTGTGGTGTCCTGGCCTGGGCTGTGGCAATGGTGGCAATAGGCCCTATGAAAGCCCACGGTGATCTTGTTAAAATCATACATCCTGCCTGCTTTGCATGCTTTGCAGATAATGCCAGGCTTCCCTGGTCTCTGCTGTGGTGACTGCAGGGCTCATTTCACAAACAGACCAGCATGCACCTTGTTAAGACTGCACACCCAACCCAGGCCTAGGACCTAACACTGCAATAGGCAAATTTCCCACAATAGGCAAAGAAAGCCTCTGTAGATGACTAGATTGAAGGAAAAAGCAGCCAGGCTACAATAGCAGGGGAAATGCAACATACATAGGAGATACTCTTTGAAGTTCCAGGTTCTGGTGAGCAGGTGACACAGCACTGCAGGGCATTACAGGACCTCTTCTTCATAAGGCCATTACTTTCGAGAGTAGATGTAGCTGACTTTCCTAACATACAGAAACAGACACAGAGTTAGACAAAATGAGGAGACAGAGTACATCCTAAATGAAAGAACAGGCTAAAACCACAGCAAGAGCCCCAAGTGCTACAGATGTAGGTAGTATGCCTGACAAAGAATTTAAAGTAATGATCATAAAGATACTCACTGGACTTGAGAAAAAGCATGGAAGACATCAGTGAGACCCTTAACAAAGAGATAAAAAGGAACTAATCAGAGATGAAGAACAAAATAAATGAAATTAAAAATACACTAGATAGAATAAATAGCAGGCTAAAAGAAGCAAAGGGTGAATTAGTGATCTGGAATACAGAGTAATGGGAACTAATCAAGCTGAGCAGGTGAGAGAAAAAAATATGCAAAATGAGAATAGACTTAGGAACTAAGCAACTCCAACAAGTGTAATAACATTCCCATTATAGGAATCCCAGAAAAAGAAGAGAGGAGAAAAGGGGGTAGAAAACTTATTTGAAGAAATAATAGTTGAAAACCTCCCTAATCTGGGGAAGGAAAAGATATCCAGATTCAGAAAGCACAGAGATTTTCCAGCAAAATCAATCCAAGGAGGTCCACACCAAGACACACAGTAATGAAAATGGCGAAAAGTAATGATAAAGAGACATATACCTAAAACATGGGGGGGGGGAGGGAGGAATAAAGAATGGGTTTAAACCTAAGCAACCATCAACTTAATATAGACTGCTATATGCAGAAGGTATTAGATGCAACCCTAATAGTAACCACAAATCAAAAACCAGTGCTAGATATGCAAAAGATAAAGAGAAAGGAATCCGAGTACATCACTAAAGAAAACCAGCAAACCATGAGAGAGTAAGAGAAGAAAAGATCAGAGAAGTACAAAAAAGAAACAAAGAGAACTACAAAAGCAATCACAAAACAAGTACCAATGGCAATAAATACATACCTATTAATACATACCTATTAATAATTACTTGACCAACAAATGTAAGCAAGGATGTGGAGGAAAAAACAGTGTACACTGTTGGTGGGAATGCAAACTGGTACAACCACTGTGGGAAATAGTATGGAGATTCCTCAAAAACTTAAAAAATAGAACTATTCTACAATCTAGTAATTGCACTATTCGGTTTTCACCCAAATAATACAAAAACACTAATTTGAAGGGATATATGCAGCCCTGTGTTTATTGCAACATTATTTACAATAGCTAAATTATGGAAGCAGCTCCAATGTCCATTGATAGATGAATGGATAGAGAAGATGTGGTGTAGATAGATGGATGGAGTTGATAGATACATATGAAAAATAGATAGAATGGAATATTATTCAGCTACAAAGAAGAGTGAAATCTTGCTATGTGCAGCAATATAGATGGATCTAGAAAGTATTATGCTAAGTGAAATAAAGCAGAGAAAGACAAATACCATATGATTCCACTCATATGTGGAATTTAAGAAACAAAGCAAATGAGCAAATGGTAAAAAAAAAAAAAGAGGGAAGAGGGAGGGAGGCATACCAAGAAACAGTCTCTTAACCATAAAGAACAAATTGATGGTTACCAGAGGGGAGATTGGTGGGGGGATGGGTTAAATAGCTGATGGGGATAGAGTGCACTGGTGATGAGCAAAGGGCATTCTATGGAACGGTTGAATCATTATATTGTACACCTGAAACTAATATAGCACTGTATGTTAACTACACTGGAATTAAAAGAAAAAAAATTCAACCTCTTTTCACGTCATTTGGGAATTTGGAATTGTTTACTTTTGTGTTTTGTTATATCCTTTGTATATTTTTGGGTTGTTAAAATTCTTATTGATTTGCAGGAATTCTGTTATATATTTTGGATAATAATGCCTTATTAGTTATATGTTTTGGAATATCTTCCCTTAGTCTGTGGCTTATATTTAGCATTACTTATTTTATCTTTTGTTTTTCAGGAAAAAATATTGAATATATAACCAAATATCTCAATCAAAATATCACTAGAGTTTTTCCTTAAACATGTATGTCATTAATCTATCTGGAAATTTTGTTTTATTTGTATGCGTGTCTCAAACTTTATTTTTCTCCCCAGGGATAGCTAATTTTCTAATAACAGTTATTAAATGAATTTTCCCATGGATTTGTAATGCTTCTTGAGTAAATAGTAGATTTACAGGTTAAACTGACTAAATTAGGGCACCTGGGTGGCTCAGTCATTAAGCATCTATTTGGGCTCAGATCATGATCCCAAGATCCTGGGATCGAGCCCCGCATCAGGCTCGTTTCTCTGCTGGAAGCCTGCTTCTTCCTCTCCGACTCCCCCTGTTGTGTTCTCTCTCTCGCTTTCTCTCTCTCTGTCAAATAAATAAATAAAATGTTAAAAAAATCTTTTAAAAAATAAAATGACTAAATCTTCTACTTTTTTCTATTCCCTCTCTTTGTTTACTATTTTACCAACATCATACCATAGTTTTATCACAATTTTAGCTAATTTATATTTATTGTTTCATGTTATTATTATATTTGAATCAGTGGAGTAAATAAGGATATTTAGATTTAAATACAATTTTCATTTAAGAAACTAAGTATCTTTAGTGGCCCTGGATGACTGTGTTTGGTTTAAAATAAGTGTGGTTATGCCATTTTGAGATGTGTTTCATCAGGGTATGATTTTATGATTAGTTCATTCTAAATGAATTCAGTGTTTCACCACACTATTGATGTATCTTCAGGAAGGTGTTACTGATGAATTTTAAGTGACTAAAATTTGTCCTTGTGAAATTGTCAAAAACCATCTGTATGAAAGGGTTCATTCTGTATTTTTTTAAAGTCAAGATGTCTTAAACATCTTTTCTTTAAATTAACAAATATTCATAGAAATCAGTACAAGCAAATATTCCTGTTTTATAGTTTTATTTGGTCTTTTAAAAAAGTTCTAAATATTATCACCTAAAAGTTGTATATATGTATGTGTGTGTATGTATATATATAATATATGTGTATATATATATATATATCAATTACATATACTTTTGGGGAGCATGTTTTTCAATGTTACGAAATATTAATGTTTGAGTTTCCTTGTTTTTAAAGGTAAAATAAAATGTAATGTGAATGTTTACATTTAAGAATTAAAAATACATATATTTTTCCTTTTCCAAAATTCTCAGTGAAAGAAAATACAATGACCGAGTATGATTGAATGCCTCATATAATAAGTAATTCTGATTTTTCCATTCAGTCACTGTCTTCATTTTATTTGTTTTGCTAATCATGTTGCAAGCTCTTACACTGTAAAAGGGCTATAACCACAACATAAAAACTTAGTAAAAATGAGTTTCCATTACACTTTAATTCATAAATATTATATTATTGGACCTTACATTTTCCCAAGGCTATTTAATAAACCTGAACTTTAGAAAAAATCAATATTTGCTCTCAGTTTCACATTAATTCATTGACTCTTTTTTTAATGTACTCATAATATCCTAATACTTCAAAATAGGCAGATACATTGAGGCTTTGAATATCAGCATTTAAACAACATATATTTTTTCAGTGCATTGATTTACAATAAATACAGATACATTTTCTGGTGTAGATATATTGATTTACAAAGCTAATCTCAAGAAGATATGATGAGTAATAATCAACAAAACAATGCTTTTCACGATCTTTCATATCCTGAAATATTCTTCATGTAGTAGAAATACAGAGAAGGTATGCTGGAGGCAAGGCATATTAATTGTGGAGAAACATTAAATTTTTCTATAAAGAAAACCATTTATGTTAAACATATGAAGCAAATAAAATTGAGTCGGGGGTTCTAACTGGAGCCTATGAAGGGATAAAGCTCCTGGAGGGGATCTAATGTTGGATTTCAGATGAACATATTAACTTTGTAATTGCACACAAAATTTTATGTGAATATGCCATTTTCTCAGAGGAACATCCAACTGTTTTATCAGATTCTCATGATTTTAATTTTCTGAGCTATGTGAATATGTAATATAAAAATTTAAGGAGAATATTTATTTTTATACTTTTATTTGTTGTTAAAAAATTTAAACATCGGATCACCTGTGTGGCTGTTGGATAAGCGTCTGCCTTCAGCTCAGGTTATAATCCCAGGGTCCTGGGATGGAGTCCCACGTTGGGCTCCCTGCTCATGGAGGAGCCTGCTTCTCCCTCTGCCTGACCCTCCCCCTGCTGGTGCTCTCTCTTTGACAAATACGTAAATAAAGTCTTTAAAACAATTTTAAATATCACTCTTAATATTAAAATGTTAAATTAACCATTTGCTCATTTTCTTAAACAAAGAGCAGTAGTCTGATGTTTGAATAACATAATTTAAGAAGTTTTCTTATTTTAACTTTATTTTAATTTATTTACTTTTTAACAAGCACCATTGTTATTAGGTGCACAATGAGTTGCAGATATATATCATATTTATCTTACAGCAAATAGTTTTACTCAGTATAGACATAGCAAATGATTTATATGGAGTGTATCATTTTCAAGTTATAAGACTGAGTTTTAGTGAGCTTATAAATATGCAAAACATCCAAAAGAGTGTAGATGACAAAATCAAGCAGTTCTTACGGGGATTTTCCTTCAAAGGCTATAGCACTGTGTTTGGACCACTATACATTATGAGGTCTTTAATGCTTAGATTTTTTTCTATTTTTATGAAAATTAAATCGTATTTCATCCAAATGAAGAACTTTTTTCTGTGAAATAAAATAGAACTGATTGGTTTTACATAAGCAAGTGCACACAGATATGTTTGCATAAGATACATGTAAGAATGTATTTATATACAGACTTAGTGATGGGAAATCCTGGAGCCCAGAGGTGTTTCCCTTCTTGAAGATGTGAAAAGGGAAATCTGTGTTCTAAGGTGGCCGACCAAGCCAGCAAGGGAATCCCAGTCCCGGCCCCTGGACCGTTCTGTGTTTTCCCTCTTACCCCGCTTGCTGCGCGTGTGAAAGTGCAACATATACAGAAGTAAAAGTGTATAAATTGCCCCCTTTGTTTGTGGTCGGGGCTCAGACCTTTGGAGATCACTCTCCTCTGAGCCCACTGGCATTAAATAAACCTCCTATCCTCTAAGATCTCCTAGTGCTGCTTGGTTCTTCCACTGGGTGATCCAGTCCAAGATCCAGTCCAAGTTCCAGTCCATTTGGTTCTCTGACTGGGAAACCCAATGGCGCAGGCCCATTGTTGCCATCAGTTTGGGGGCAACGGTAGGGTGGTGACAGATCGAGGGATCATAAAAGAGAAGGCATGCCATGCCTAATATTTGGCAATCTCCCGCCCCGGTCACCTCAGGCCGGGCCCACTCCGCTGTTCCCACCGGACTTGAGGAGACTTGGCAAGGGATCAATGTGCTTACTGTAAGGAGAAGGGGCACTGGAAAAATGAATGTCTCAACCAGGGAAAGGCTCAGAAGCCCAGCCACTACAAGGAAGAACCCCTGAGAAGAGGACCTCATAGGCCTTGTGGGAATAGACTCAGACTGAGGGGGACCGGGCTCTTTCCTCATGGCCCCCATGAGCCCGTGGTCAGAATGAAAGTAGGGGGCCAACCAGTGACTTTTATGGTTGATACTGGGGCCAAGCACTCTGTTGTCACCTCCCCAGTGTCCCCTTTCAGCAAAAGGATTGAAAACATCCTTGGGACCACTGGGACATGGGCGATACAACAGCCCTTTTGCCAGGCTCACCAGTGTGAACTCGGGGGCCACAAGGTCCAACATGAATTCCTTTATCTGCCTGATTGTTCCATCCCCCTCCTGGGCCGAGACATACTCTCCAAGCTTAGGGCTCAGATAACCTTTGAGCCCACCAGGCACACTAGCCTCCGACTGAACCCAAGGCAAGAGGAGACGGCATCTCTGGTCCTAGCAATTACCACACCAAGGGAAGAAGAATGGAGGCTATTCTGTGCCCAGGCCCAACTGGGCAGCCCACCAGAGTTCAGACTTGCCTTCCCCTCAGTATGGGCTGAAGACAACCCACCTGGACTAGCCCGGAATCAGGCGCCTAGCATGGTTGAACTGATCCCAGGAGCCCAAACTCAGAGGCAAAGGCAACACCCCCTTCCACAAGAAGCTAAGATTGGCATCCAAGAACATCTGGTCAAACTCAGAGAAGCAGGTATTCTGGTCGAGTGCCAGGTGGCCTGGAATACCCCACTCCTGCCAGTGAAGAAGCCAGGAGGGGAATACTGGCCAGTACAAGATTTGTGGGCCATCAACAAGGTGACCATCTCTCTGCACCCAGTGGTCCCAAATCCATACACCCTCCTCGGCCAAATCCCAGGGTCGGCCAGATGGTTCACTTGCCTAGATTTAAAAGATGCCTTCTTCTGCCTCCGTTTAGCTCCACAGAGCCAGCCACTGTTTGCCTTTGAAGGGACTGAACCTGATACAGAGCGCCAGATGCAACTGATTTGGACACACCTCCCACAGGGGCTTAAAAACTCACCAACCCTCTTTGGGGAAGCACTGGCCGTGGACCTTGCCAGCTTCCCAAGAGATACCACATGATGCACCCTCCTCCAGTATGTGGATGATCTCCTCCTTGCCAGTGACAAACAAAAAGACTGCACAAAAGGCACAAAGACCCTCCTACAGCTCCTGTCAGACTTGGGATACTAAGCCTCATGGAAGAAGGCACAAATCTGCCAACAACAGGTCCAATACCTTGGTTTCCTCCTCACCCAAGGGATGAGAAAAGTAGGGCAGGAGAGAAAGAAAGTCATCATCTCCCTGCCACAGCCCCAGACAAAAAGGGGCCTATGAGAATTCCTGGGGGCTGCAGGTTTCTGCCGCATCTGGATCCCTGGGTTCTCAGCAATAGCAAGACCCCTCTATGATCTCTTAGGGGGACCAGATTGAGAACCCCCTGCCTGGACTGAGGAAGCATGTAGTAACCACAACTACTAAAGTCATAGAAGCCAAGGCATTACTGGCTGGATGGTCTGCTCAATGGACTGAACTTAGTTCGAGCCCTCACCCTTGGTGAAGGCAAGCAAGTCAACATCTATACTGCCTCTCAGTTACGCTTTCACTACTGTACATATACATGGAGCCATCTACAGGAAAAGGGACCTGCTAATCACAGCAGGAAAAGCTATCAAAAACAAGGAGGAGATACAGAGACTCCTGGAAGCTGTCTGGCTTCCAAAGGAAGTAGCAATCCTGCACCAGAAAGGAGATGACTCCATAGTGTGGGGAAATTGGCAGATGAAGCAGCCAAGACTGCAGCCAGTGAGGACATGGGCAGAGCCCCTTCCCTCACCATGGCCCTGACACCCGCAGAAGTCCTTCAGCCTAATTACACTAAAAAGGAAAAAGAATGGGTCATGGCTGAGGGAGTCACCCTGACTGAAAAGGGATGGTGGATGATGCCAGATGGGCGCGTCTTCGTTCCAACAGCAAATGGAGGGCATCTAGTCAAGGAATACCATCAACTCACTCATCTGGGAAAAACTGCATTAGAGGCCCTTCTCATGAAGCACTACTGCATCAGTCAGCTGCCAGCACTATGCCGAGCAATGAGTGAACGGTGCATAACATGTGCTAAAAATAATACTCAGTCTGCACCATGGCCCCTGCCAGGTGTCCAGAGGATGGGAGCAACCCCCTTCGAAGATCTGACGGTAGACTTCACAGATGTGCAGCCGAGCAGAGGGGTTCAGATATCTCCTAGTAATAGTATGCCCCTACTCTGGGTGGGTCGAAGCCTTCCTGACCAGGATGGAGCAAAGCTGGGAAGTAGCTAAAGTCCTCTTGGGGGAGATCGTGCCCTGGTTCGGCCTGCCATTAACAATCCATAGTGACAATGGACCTGCATTTGTAGCAGACATTGGTCTTGACCAAATCTCTCAACATCACCTGGAGACTCCACACTGCTTACAGACCCCAAAGTTCAGAAAAAGTAGAGCGAATGAATCTCACCCTCAAGGGAACCTTAGCAAAGTTTTGTCAGTAGACTAACCTCCCACGGCCAGATCTGCTACCCCTAGGTCTCCTGCATGCTCGCTGCATGCCTGGGACATTAGGTTTCTCCCCACTCAAATTAGTATATGGACAGCCTCTCCCTTGCTTGGGGAGCCTTCCAGGAAACTTACATCAGGTTAGGGATAAAGAAATAAAAGGAGCAACTTCAGGGTCTGGGGGCCACCCTAAATAAATTAAAAAAGTACACCATTGAGAGGACCCCAATCTTCCTAGGGTCTCAAGTATACTTCTTCCAGACAGGGTACTCAGTTTGGGTCAAAGATTAGAAGAAAGACACCCTCAAACCACAGTGGACAGGGCCCCACACTGTTGTTCTAACCACACCTACTGCCATCGAGGTCTCAGGTGTCACCCCGTGGGTCCACCACTCAAGACTGAAGAAAGTTCATCATTCGGATGAGGAGCCGCACCAGTGGAGAGTCCAGCCAGACCTCATGAACCCGCTCCAGCTTCGCCTTCGATGAGACACCACCGACTAATGGGACACCTGCTCACCGTGGTCCCTAGCTCTCATCAGTGTGATTTCCCTCATCTTAGGAGTCAGACTCTACACCATTGCCCCTCCTGACTGGACTTTCTCCTAGAAGCTTACTATTGCCATTTTTTATTGGGTACCCTAGGATGTATTACTGCACTTACTTGTCCACAGGTTTTATCTGCTGATGGGTTAGCCACAATGGCTCCCTCTAACTAAGGTCATAGACCCCACTTTTACTGGCCCTTTGCTGTCTACTCCTAAGCACATCTCAACATGCTTTTCCTGGGCCCAGTCAGTCCTGGTCTTCTGCTACCTGGTGTGCTCTTCCTCCGCACTGCCTCTAGCTTGCCCGGCCCGGCAGGGGGGACAGACTCTCGTATCACTGTTACAGGCAAATGGACTTGCCAGCTTATCCCCCTCAATCCTGCACTGGCACATCCGCTGACTTCTTCCACCTGGGATGGACACACACCAATGATTGACCTCCATTTTGATGGATGCCAACTTCTTGATACCTCCTGGGAACCTCATAGACGGTGCCCCTACCATGGCCCTCACTCAGGTTACCAGCTGGTAGGTATCTTCATCTGTGGGGGCCCTACACCTCAATAGCCAAACACCTGCCCTCAGTTCTGCTCGAAAGCCTGGGGATGTGAGTCATGGGTGGCAACTTGGCAGGGAATGGAACGATGGTCCACCAGGTGGTGCCTCAAACAGTAGAGTGACACATGGGTTTCCTTGTCATGCAAGGGCGCCCCATCCTCTTGCCCTAACAATCGCTGTATACCGCTCACTCTCTCAGTCCTAGAACCCAATGTCACATCATGGGCCAACAGGAGTCATTCTCCTGTTGGGCCAGTATCATCCTATAGCGTCCAACCCCATGGCCAAATTTATGATTAAGTCCTTGTTCACCCCAAGCCTTGCAGTCAAACCCCCAGAGTCAGACAAAAAATAACTCGTCCTGGCGTATCCCTGGGTCCCCTATCTACACACAGCAAGCATCTATAGCGTAACTGTTAGGTGTGATTAACACCTCCCACCAAGCGCTTAACCACTCATATCCACCCCTAACGTCTGACTGCTGGATCTGTATGAAGCCCAGTCCCGTCCAATACCTAGGTGTCATCCTCAAACAATCCACCATGTCAGCTCCCACCTTGGCACCAGGGACCTCAGATTATGCCTTTATGGCTCCGGTACCACTGTATGGAAACTCTTCCTCTCCCGCCATGGGCCACAGTTGGGTCTGTGTGCCTAAAAACAATTTTCTGGCTTGTGATCAAGGTGTATACATCTGCATCACCCTGCACAATCAATCACACACGCTTGTCAGTCTCTTCCCCGATTTTTCAGTCCTCCCCGGGAGAGATGCCCCTCTTATATGGAGACCTCTTAGCTGCCCCCAACACTCCTCCTTGGCCATTCCTTTTCTTGTGAGCCTGCTGGCTGCATCAGGTGCTGCCCTCGGTGCCACCATCGTGGGGATGTCACAGGTTCAGTACCAGGGGCTAATTCAACAACTCACGGTGGATTTTTCTGCCCTCACTCAGTCAGCCCTAGCCCTGCAGAGCCAACTCGATTCACTGGCCTCAGTGGTTCTCCAAAACAGGCTCAGGCTTGACTTGCTCACGGCTGCACAATGGGGATTCTGCCTCTTCTTACAGGAGAAATGTTGTTTCTATGCTAATGAGTCGGGGGTGGTCCAAGAAACTCTGACCCAATTACAGGGTGGAGTAAATCACCAGTGGGAAGCACTCCAGCTGACGACTTGGTGGGATTCCTTTTCACAATTGCTCCCTTGGTTCACCCCCCTCATTGGCCCCCTCCTAATGCTCCTCTTCACAGTACTGTATTCTTAATGCCCTTACTAGGTTTATCACTGCTCAAATTGCTAAGATCAGACTCCAGTTGCTCCTTACTCACTTAGAGAATGAAAATTATGCCCTCTAAACTAGGTGTTTAAAGGGGCATCAAAGGGGGGAATGATAAGGGAAATCTGTTCTAAGGTGGCCGACCAAGCCAGCAAGGGAATCCCAGTCCTGGCCCCTGGACCATTCTGGATTTTCACTCCTGCCCCGCCTGCTGCAAGCGTGAAAGTGCCACATATAAGGAAGTAAAAGTGTATAAATTGCCCCCTTTGTTTGTGGTCGGGGCTCAGACCTTTGGAGATCGCTCTCCTCTGAGCCCACTGGCATTAAATAAACCTCCTGTCCTCCAAGATCTCCGAGTGCTGCTTGGTTCTTCCATCAGGTGATCCAGTCCAAGTTCCGCAACATTAGGAAAACAATTCCTCTTCTTCCCAGCTGTAGCAAATATCTGTTCCAACAGGTGACTTCGTTGCTGGAAGTCTTCCTCCTTCCTCTGTCCCTATCCTCATATGGTGAGTCACACGTCTCCCTAGGGCCCATTGACTGTTAAGGGAGAACTGGATAAATGTCTGTGGAAGAAAATGTCAGAATGATGAAGTGGGTGGAGAAGAGGAAATTTATCTCATTCCACTGCTAAATTAGCATTGGGAATTTCACCAATTACTCTCTTGTTTGGGAAGAGCAGGATTTGTCCAGAGGTAAGAAAGGCACACTCATGTTGATTTTCCTACCCATTTGGTTCACCCCCATTTTTCTTCTAAATTCTTCTAAGTTCTAGTTCTTCCTTATCCCATTTGCTATTCCATCTTGTCTCTTTTGGTGGTTCTTCTTTATTTCCCTGACCTGTGCATTTTAGCTGTTCTCTAATTCAGCTAAAGAACTTTCCTTCTCTGTGATTACACTCATTCTTTTGAAGATCTCATTAATTTATGGATTAGAATACCTTTTATATATTTCTAAGATTAATATTTCCAGGTTTATCTTCTTACCTGTTTCAAGGGAGAGCCTTTGAATGGCTTCCTTTCTCACTGAGAGTAAAATCCAGGCCTCCCGAAATGGTGTGTAAAGCCTTCTGTCCAGATTTCTACTTTGTCTACCTCTATAATTTCTACCTCTACTGTGCAACTAGCTCACAGCACCCTTTCCTCCTTGTTATTTCTCAGCCTGGAACACTGTTCACACCTCAGTTTCTTTGCCTTGAAGTTTTCTCTGCCTGAAACTCTTCCCCTCTAGATATGGGTGGCCTCATTACTTATTTCCATCATGTTACATTGCCAATGTGGTATTCCCCAATCACATATATAAAGAGTACTCTGAGCAAAAGGCAAAAATATCTTATGATCTACAAGAACTCATGTGATAGGCTGAATGATACCTACAGACCCTCAAAGAATGTCCATGTCCCAATCCCCCAAAACTGTAGGTATTATCTCATATCACAAAGGCCACTTGCCAGATGTGATCAAGTTAAGGGTTTTGAGATTGAGATATTATCCCAAATTATCTGGTGTGCCCAATGTAATCTCATGGCTTCTTATAAGAGGGACACATGAGGAGTCAGATTCAATCAGGAGGAAATGAAATAGTGGAAACAAGAAGCTGGCACAAAGCAGAAGTTTGGAGTGATGCAAGAAAGAGGCCATGAGCCAAGGAATGCAGGATTCTAGGAACTGGAAATGGTGAGGAAATAAGTTCTCTCCTGAAGCATCCAAAAAGAATTCAGCTTTGACAACACCTTAATGTTAGACTTCTGACCTTTAGAAATGTAAGAGGATAAATTTGTTTTGGTTTAAGCCCCTAATTTGTGTTAATTTGTTATAATGGCAATAGGAAACTAACATTCCTCATATAATCATTTACCTTTCATATATTCTTCTCTTATTTCTCCAGTCTTCATACTGGCCAGCCCAGCCTCCTTGATATTTTTTGGACATTAAGGGCCTGTGTTCTCCTTCCACCTCACTTATCTGCATGGCAGGTTCTCACACATCATTCAAATCTTTACTCAAGTTATCTTCACAATAAGACCCTCACGGCCAGCCTCCTCTCCTGCCTCTCCTCCACATATGTTTCCTTTTCCTTGAGTCATATTTTATTTTCTGCACCTGTCACAACAACATACCATTTAAAAAAATTACTTATTTATCCCCCTTTTTGGATTATAGGCTTTGTATGGACAAAACACTTTAGGCTGTTTTGTTTGTTGTAATATCTCAGTACTTTGCATAATTACTGCTATATATTCTTAATAAATATGTGATGAATGAATGACTAAATGAATGAATGTTAACAACTTTCTTAACACATCCCACTTCCATTAACAGCATTATTTTCCTCAGTGGAATTTATAGTTTTCCATATATACTGTAGTGAAATTTTAACTTATTAATCATATATTGCTTTCCATACCATATCCTGAGTTCCCAGGGAGAAAGGTTTTTTGTTTTTGTTTTTTTTAAATCACTTCCATATCTCCAGTGTTTACCATAATTCCTGGCAAATAGGTCTTCAAAGCACTTTTTCTAAGCATTTCTTAGTGGAGCTTTCTTTTTCTTTTTTTCTTTTTTGAGAGAGAGAAAGAGAGAGAGAGAGCCAGGGGGGAGGGGCAAAGGGAGAGGGAAAGAGAGAACCTTAAGCAGTTTCCATGCCCAGCATGCTCTCCATGTGGGGCTCAACCTCATGACCTCAAGATCATGATCTGAGCTGAAATCAAGAGTTGGAGACAACCCACCGAGCCACCCAGGTGCCCCCTAAGAATTTGTAAGTATGAATGAGTGTATGAACAAAGTGTTCCATATCTAAAATTTTATTGATAATTTAAGACATTGTAAAAAGACAACATTTGAAATAATTTAAAAATTTTAAAACAAAAATTGGCATTTCCATGGACCTTGTCACATTTATCCTTGCACAACTAGAAACTAGATGAGTGTTATAGATATATTCATTAAATATTTGCTAAATGAATGACTTAATAAATGACAAAGATTAACACATCAAAAACTAATGATGTAATGTATGGTGATAAACATAACAATAAAAATTTAAAAAAATGACAAAGATTATTTATACTTAAGAACTTATATTAATCTTTTCTTATTTAAGTCATATGTGAAAATGGCTCATTATTCCAAGAACATATAGAGATTTATTTTTTAGACAATGTGTTCTGTGATTGTTTTTTCTTATGCCATTCAAAGGAAAAGTAGTTAGTGAGCAAGACTGTAGTCTCATGGGTCATATCCATGCTTAAACAATTGTTAAATGATACCTAGAAGGAAGTACATTTATTTCTCTAGATTATGAGCAACTAGATAGACTTTGTCATGCAGTTAAAAAGAACATACTAGCCTGGATGTTGGGCTAGTGGAAAGGGACAGTGGGTAATTAGAACAGGGAGCAAAAAGGAGTGATGAAATTTATATGTGCTTCCAGTGAGAGGGAAAGGGCTAATTTATACTAAAGAGGAATGCATTCAAGGGGGATGAATTTCATTCTATTTTAAGTTTACCCTACAACATATTTAAAACATTAATTGTGTCCATTGGTGCATAATAGTCCATTACACAGCAGTAAAACTCTATCCATTTATTTAGTCGGCTGACCTATTTATTTCTCATCTATACTCATTAGGGTAACTCAATATAATGCTTATTAACTGATGTGTTCCTAACAAAATATTAAGATTGTAATGTCTCAGTAATCTTTTGTTGGTGAAGAAATAAAATTTTAGCTGTTGACATTTCTGTTTCAAAATTATATATTGCCAGATAAACAGATAGTATTTTGCACTTGGATTGCAGATGTCTATGTAAATATTCACATAGATTTATTTATTTTTATTTTTTTTATTTTTTAAAGATTTTATTTATTTATTTGACAGAGAGAGACACAGCGAGAGCAGGAACACAAGCAGGGGGAGTGGGGGAGGGAGAAGCAGGCTTCTCGCCGAGCTGAGAGTCCGATGCGGGGCTCAATCCCAGGACCCCGGGATCATGACCTGAGCCGAAGGCAGACACTTAATGACTGAGCCACCCAGGCGCCCCTTCACATAGGTTTAAATGAAGATATTAACAGAGATAAATACCGTGCAATTAATGACCAAGAAATTCTATTAATCAATGAGACAACAATTAATATTTTTGTGTTTGTATTAAACCTTAGACAATAGGTTTTCTTACAGCTAATTTACATATCTGTGAGTAAAAGAAGTACATTGTAAATTTGTATATATGTAAAGTTTCTTTCCTAGTATATAACAAGGAACAATAAATTTTGTTCAAGAAAATAAATTTGAAATCACCCAACAAAATAGTAATTATTAGATTTACATCAACATATATACAACGATTTCAGTAATTGTGGGAAAGTGATTTTGATATTACAGATTCAATAATAGAGAAGAATGACTACGAGAACATTCTTACAATAAAGATACCTGATTACAATATTAACTATTATTTAGGAAATCTCAAATAAAGTTATTTCTTATAAGAGAGTCTTAACTCTTCCCTTGTATAAGAGCAATTGCTTATATGCAATCAAATCTTTTATTTTCAACCTTAGGGAAACTGTTACAAGTTTTAACCAACAAACTTACTAATAGATTTTGAAATCCAATCTATAGACAAGTTGTAGTCTGTATACAGATAGGCACACATTAAGCTATAAAGTTTTGCCTGAAATGTTGGATGTATATAGCATATTGGAAAAAATGCAGGTTCTATTTAAGTGAAATAATTGTGAAACCATAGCTTGATCTATGAATACCAACATTTTTTACTGTGATAGATAAAATACATGACAATTTTGTGTTATCACCCATTATTGAACATAATCCATTTTCCATCATGATATATTGTTATTAATTTTTTCTTCCATACTACAATGTTTACTTTAGGATCTATTAAAATGAATATATTAATTAGGTCCTCATCTATTTGAACTGTTTTGAGTTATGAAAACATTTTCTCTTTACTAAGCAGGGTTTTGATTTTAAGGAGCCACCCTTAAATTCTACTTCATTACTTTATAAAGGCTATATGCTGGGAAAGTAAAATACAAAAAATTTAGAAATTGAAAGCAAGTAACTATGAGTAAAGGCCTGAGAGGCAGTTTGTGGTTAAAATGCTTCTGACACATTGTATGAATAGACCAAAATTCCAATTTTCATTCCAATGAAGTGCTAATAAAAAATGCCTACCTTTCTGATATTCAGGAATTTTGTGAAGAGTAAAAACAGGATGTATAAATCAGGTAACACTATATTTTGTAATTAGTACGCATTTAATATAAAAATAATTGGATTGACTTGACCTCTCTTTTCTATTTTAGAGTTTTGCTTTGTTCTGCTGTTTTGTTTTCTGGCCTTGTTATAAATGGCTAGAGAATGAATCATATTCTCATTATCTAATGGCTTCTCTGTAGAGTCCTCTGTAGGTGATATATTCTATTTTTAGTTCAAAGGTAAAAATATGGAGAAGACAAAATCGCCATGAAACTTGGGGAAGGCAGTCTTTTTGTGTAGTCTTTTGACCTCCTTTCAGCCACATAAGAATGGGTGTTGAGCCTGGAGCACTTCCTTACCAAGACAGAGTTCTCATGGTTTGTGCTGGACTTACCACTTCGTGTGGGGAAGTCTTTCCATTTCAGACTCAAATAGTGTTCCTTTGTTCTGTTTAAGTCTGTGTGTCATGTGGCACTTGGTCAACCCATTGCTATATCGTCCCCTGCAGGGAGTACACAAGGCTCTTCAGCTGCCGCACAAGAAGTATGTATGCAGGCCATTTGCCCTAGGTTAGCTGCCCAGAGGAACCCATGTATGCAGGCCAATTGCCCTAGGTTAGCTGCCCAGGGAGACTAATGCCCACTATTGAAGCTGATCTTGCACTACCTCTTCCCCATGTAAGTAAAGCATTGCTCCATCCAGTGTTTGAATTTTTTTCCTTGATGACTCTGATACTAAGAAGCAGTGGGCAGAAGTGCTCATCTTCTATTACCAATAATAGGCAACAAATGGCACTTCCTCAAGAGAAAGCAAGCACATAAAGTATAAATGATTTACATATTCAAAACTAAATACTAATATTTATGTTTATAAAATTTCTGGGTAAAATGATATATACTTTATATAATTCCATAGAGGGGTAAATTAATTCAAGTTATTTCATACCGATTTGTAATGTAATTTGTGTGCGTTAAGTTAAAGTTTCCTTAGCAGAAGGGAACATAATTGACTGATTATGAGCACAAATTAAACTATATTCTCCTTTTGATCTTCATATTTGACTTCTAAACATAATCATTCATAGGTGCTTTTTTGTAAATCCTACATACTTTCACTTTTTCTATTGTTTTTGTATTGCATCCAAATATGTGTCTAACCTTCAAAGATGTTGGTTGGGTTAGTAAAATTAGATATGGACAGGGAATGCTTGAATGGGGAATAATTTCATATATAGAGAGTTTATTATTGATTATTTAATCTTACTTTTGTAAACAGTCTTGTTATTCCAAGAACTGGAGTAATGTCTTATAAAATTTTAAAAAAGGAACTTGAAGAACCTATTTTATATGATTAAGGACCTATCCAAAATAAGTGGATAAAAATATTTTCCAAAAGAAGGTTAATAGAAAAAATAAGTTAAATTACATAGCATATAAAGTACCAAAATAAATCCCATGTGAATTTAGGATTTAAATATCATCATCATGATAAATATCTCATACTATGTATGTTTTTATATATAATCTATATATTATATTTTTATACATATTTGGAAGAAGGAAAAACACCCACAGAACATGACACCCAAAGTAAGATACACAAGGGAAAATATTGATATTTGACTCATTAAAATTCCAACTCTTTCTTAAAGAAAAATAAAACAAGACAACTAACATTAGGGGCGCCTTGGTGACTCAGTTGGTTAAGCATCTGACTTCAGCTCAGGTCATGATCTCAGGGTCCTGGGATTACGGGCTCCCCCCGCCCCCTCCACCTTGCTCAGCAGGGAGTCTGCTTCTCCTTCTCCCTCTGCCCTGCCCTACTCTATCTCTCAAATAAATAAATAAAATCTTAAAAAAAAGATAACACAAACACAACATTCATTTAAAAGCAAAAGCCGAGCTACTTAAATATTTTCATTTTCAAATCCTTAAACACACATGCACAAACACACACAATAAAAAAAAATTAACAAAGATCTCAAAGATACAACATAAAAAGCAAATATAAATTATCTACATATTTAAAAATATAATTATTATTACTGGATAACCCAAGGAGTTACATATTCCCCCCATGAAATTATCAAATATGATACAAAAATTAAATTCCCAGAAATGGTTGAGATGCTGTGAGGAGGGGTGCCTGGCTGTCTTGGTCAGTGGAGCATAGAACTTTTGATGTCGAGGTTGTGAGATCGAGCCCCAAGTGGGGGTAGAGATTACTTAAAAATAAAACCTTTAAAAAAAAAATGCTGCAAAGGAGGAAAGGTAAATTTCAACCTAGACGTTTTTCCTTTGATATATGACACAGTGAAATTTTTGCTAAGGTATCTTAAAATGTTTTTAAAATTGTTATGAATATTTTCTTTTCTTTTTTTTTTTCCTAGTAAAAAAAAAACATACGAGCTTCATCCTTACACTAACTTTATCCTTCATACAGGAGAGGACCCCTCTCCTTTATCCCAGTCCTGATTTTGTCATTTCAACAATGTTAAAAATTCTGTGATAGAAAGTACCAATGTAAAACCTGGAAGAAATAAAGTCCAACAGTGCTTTCAGGTAAAGATAAAATTATACGAATGATGAAACATTTTCACAGTGATTTCTACTATAGGGAAAATATTTTCGCTATTCTTATTAGAACATGCATAGATACATGGAAAATTTCAAAAAACTTGGATAAAAATAGAAATAACATTTTCTAGGTCACTAAAAATAAGTTAATCTTATATATCACCTGGCCAGAATATTATGGTTAATGTAAGAAGTTTTAAAAATATATCGTGGTGAAGCAGATAACTTAAACATCACTGATATTGTTAAATATATACCAAAATTTATCATGCTCATCAATTTTGATAATACCTCACCTGGAATTAATTTCCTTGTTAAATATAAAAAGTTGTTTATAATTTATAATTCTAAAAGAGTAGGGTCATATAAATTTGAATTAGAGGCAGAGGTGGTAAATTCTATATTTTATTATTATGTTACCAGAAATTTATCAATTGCATGTTTAAAATTAAAATTCACATTCTAAAATGCTCTAAAAAATGACAGCACTGATTTTTCAAAGACTAACTATAAAATCAAACATAACGTAAGTTTGAGATCATCTTAATGAGTGGAATATTTTAGGAATAAAGCATGCATTTTATATTTCCGCAATGATGATGCACAGCAATACATGACAACACATGACTTGAAAATATAAAATATTTTTGAAGTTGTTTGAAACAAAATTACATTTCCTTCAGAAAAGTTGCAATATCCCAGCCTTAACTTTCATGGATTTTTGTTAGTTATGAAAGAGTTCATGTGTATTATTCATAGCTGATCAGAAATATATCAATTCATATTTTTCTCATTTTCCTTTATATTTATTTTTTTCTTTTTAAGATTTTATTTTTAAGTAATCTCAACATCCAATATGGGGCTTGAACTCACAACCCCGAGATCAAAAGTCACATGCTTCACCGACTGAACCAACCAAGCTCCTCTTTATATTTCTAATTTTAGGGTAATTGTGGAATTACGTGTAGTACTAAGAAATAATGCAAAGAGATCTTGTATACCTTTTACCCACTTTCTCCCAAGGTAATTTCTTGCAAACTATAGTACACTGTAACAACCAGGATTTTGACACTGACACAGTAAATATATACGATATTTCTATTACCACAAAGATTATTCATATTGCCCTTTTATACCTCCTCCTTAAGACTTTCTTGCCCTCCCAACCCCCTAAATGCCCATCAATCACTAATCTCTTCTCATTTCCATAATTTTGTTCTTCTGTAAATGTCATATAAATTGAATCATACCATATCTAACCTTTTGGGAATGACTTTTTTTTCACCCAGAATAATTATCTGAGGATTCCTCCAGGTTTTTACACATATCATTATGGGCTCCTTTTCACTTCTGAATAGTAGTTCACAGTATGGTTGTATTATAGCTTATTTAAAAATTCATCCGTTGAAGGACATTTGTGTTGTTTCCACTTTTTGGCTATTATGAATAAAGCTGCTATGAACATTTGTATACATTTTTTTTCTTTCTGTGATATAAGCTTTTATTTCTTTGTGATAAATACTAGTGAGTGCAATGGGGCTACATGATAGTTGCAGGCCAGATAGGCATCTTAATGGCCACTGAAATAGAGCAATATTTAGAAATAAGAAATCACAGTGGGGTTGGATATTTTATAACTTACAATGAAAAGAAGACAAAACCTTGGCCCAGATTGACTGGCTCAAGCCTAACAAGGAAACGGAGCAAATTTCTATTGCACTTGTTAGACTCTCTTGCAGCCTGCAGCTTTTGCTCTGTGGTATCTGGAAACTAGGTTAGGCGAAGCGTGTGTGGCTAAATTTCACTAGTAATTATTTGAAAATACTGGCTATTAGTAAGTGTTCCAATCTTGATTAAGAATGACTGGGCTTGGGCGCCTGGGTGGCTCAGTTGGTTAAGCGACTGCCTTCGGCTCAGGTCATGATCCTGGAGTCCCGGGATCGAGTCCCACATCCGGCTCCCTGCTCAGCGGGGAGTCTGCTTCTCCCTCTGACCCTCTTCTCTCTCGTGCTCTCTGTCTCTCATTCTCTCTCTCTCAAATAAATAAATAAATAAAATCTTAAAAAAAAAAAAAAGAATGACTGGGCTTTTAGTGATTGGAATGATGCCAAAGGTATAGAACAATGGTCCTCTATCATCGTTGTTTATGGGAGTCACCTGTGGAGTTTTAAAACACTACTGATAACCTGAGTGAAACTTCAGAGTATTGAGGCCTGGGGTATCTAAAATTTAAAAGTCTCCTAAGTGTTACTAGTATGCTGCCATCCATGAGAACCACTGGGGTGGAGCCAAAATAGTTTGACATTTCAGAGAATTATTTTTTTTTTTAAGATTTTATTTATTCATTTGAGACAGAGAGAGGGTACATGAGCAGGGGGAGAGGCAGAGGGAGAGGGAGAAGCAGGCTTCCCGCTGAGTCAGGAGCCTGATGTGGGACTCGATCCCAGGACCCCGGGACCACGACCTGAGCAGAAGGCAGACGCTCAACCATTTGAGCCACCCAGGTGCTCCCAATAGTTTGACATTTCAAACCATATGGAACTCTGTGATTTATTTGCCATTGGGCCCCAATTCCCTTTGCTGAAAAGAATAAAAGCTCCATCCATTTTTGACCTGGTAATTAAGACAAGTGTCAGAAATTAGAGTAACTATGGTAAAAAGGGTATAAACCAAATTTGAGAAGGTTAAGTTTCCAGTTCTTTGAAACCACTCTAAACTCCAGAGCTCAGCAATCTTAATCATTTAAATTCAGCACCTTAGGATAGTCCCTGGAGCATTGGGTCAGGAGATTATGCAAACATCTTGAGGGAGAAAATTTTGGAAGAGTTCCACTGGACCTATACTCTTAGTAAGTGGAACAGAGGGTTTTTAGACACTAGGGTATGAGCACCATTGCTTGGGGCGTAGTTAACTCTAATGTGTACTAGCTTTAATATGCACACTAATATGTGTGTTAGAGATGGCCAGGCAGAAACTTAGGTAGCAAAGAAAGGAAGCTTATGAGGTTTGGACAAACTAGGGCAGTTGTGGGCACTAATTAGATTCTATCAGCATGTATTTATGGAGTGCCTACTCTGTGACAGGTAAGTTATAAGGCCTCACCAGCAAGAAGTAAAATGAGGTTTGCCCCAATGGAGTTTGTTTTTTAGATGGCAGAACAGAGAGGAAGGAAGAAAAGGAGGTAAAGAAAGGAAGAGAAGAAGGAGGGAAGGGATGGAGGGAAGAAAGGGAAAAGATATAATGTTTTATGCAGAATTACGTACACAAGAAAAAAAAAGGAAATAGGGCTGTAGTGTTTAAAAATGTTGGCTTACACAGTCCTCACTGAGAAGGAATCATTTGAGTATATACCTGAAAGTGGTGACGGAGAATTTTACTTTAACTTATCTGGGGAACATTTTATTTTTTTTTAGTTTAAACTTAAAAGAATGCTAATATTCATGGGAGAATGTTTGATAATCTGATCATCTTCTTGGAAAATTCATACTTCAATAAATCTGAAGCCTGCTTCTCCCTCTCCCACTGCCCCTACTTGTGTTCCCTCTCTTGCTGTGCCTCTCTCTGTCAAATAAATAAATAAAAATCTTAAAATAAAATAAAATAAAATAAAATATCTGAAACATCCTAATAGAGTAGCAAAGATCTCCCTTATGAATGTATGACAAAGTCCACATATAAGCATATCAAACTTCTGAAATCAGCTTTTATTTCAATATTTATAAAGTTAAACCTATATCTGGACGATGGTGGTTGACATATTCAATTATTACAGGTCAATTTCAGTTTGAAGTGAAGTCACTGTGTTACTGTTAACATTATTATTTATAATAGCTTCCAACAACCACATACAGATGTACACAATTTCAGCAATCTTTCAAAAGACAATAAGACAATATTTTTCATTCTGGGAAATGCTATTGAAGTCAGATGATTAACAACAGTAACAATCTTTCTAATTTTTGATAGGTATGGTATAGCTATTGTTCTATATGATCCTCAATCTTGTATCACTACTTCAGTATCCATTAAAGACTGATAATGACTCTTTAGTTTTAAATGTGCAATGGAAAGTAAATAGGTATCAGAAAGTGAAGTTAGAATAATCGAACCTTTATACAGATTAATATGTGCAATTTAAAAAAATCCATTCAGCTTTGATAGATAAAAATAAAATAATACAAAAACTAGTAATTCACAATTTTTAAACTATTGATGCCAATATGAATACTTTATAAGATGACATATTTAAGAACAATGTAGAGATTCAGCATTCTTGTAAGCAAAGGAGTCTTAATATGGACTCCACAGATCCATGGAAAATATTGTTATGTAAGATCTTTAGTTATAAACAAAATTAGGTAAACAAAGAAAGCTTTATTCTCATTAAGCTCTAAAATTGAGCATTTCCTTAAATTATGATCACAGTCCACAAATCCAAATACATTATACACTTTCAGTCCACAAATCCAAATACATTATACACTTTATGTAAGCTAAGTATCTCTTAAAGACCATCTAATAAACTCAATAAAACTGGGCAATTTCCAGAAGGATTTACCAGGTGTGTGAAAGGCGAGGCAAGCAAGAGAAATCCCTTTGTAACTTTTGAATTGTGAACTGGGTGTTTATATAACTTTAAAACAATAATTATAAAAATAAAGTTATAAAATAAATCAAGATAACAGTTTTTCCAGGGGCGATAAATATACAAGAGTTGCTTGCATGCATAAACAGAAATAATGTTCATGTTCCTTATGTTTATTATTATATATTAACTTAATTGTTGGGGCTAGTAATGTGTTTTATGTAAGTGCTCAATCAATAAAAGCCATATATTGTAAGAGATACTAGCTGAGACTATTCTGTTCACATGTACCATTGGAATCTTCAGAGGGAGCATTTAGTTCTCATATGATTTACATTCTATTCAAAGTTACCAGACTTCTCTCAATGTAAAACAATTTTAGAACACTGCTAACAACTCTGACTTCATTTTACCTCAACTAGACATGAACCATTCTAAATAGTATCATCCATTCTCTCAGCCATCACATGGTTTTACTGCATCAGAGCTAAATGACTTGTCATGATTTATCATCCAGAGAATGAATAAATCTAAACTTTCTATTATTAATCTCATTACTCGCATGCATGACTAAACATTGTAAATTATCTTGAAAAGAACATGTTTTGCTCATTTTTCTTTAACATAATGTCTTAAAATATCATTCTCATGCTCAAGGAAAAAATACACCTGACTGGCAATAAAAATGTATATTGTACATCCATTTAAATTTTACTTGAAAATATATTCATTTTATTATTTATTTATTTTTATTTTTTATTTTTTATTTGTGTATAGTTGACACACAATGTTACACTAATTTGAGGTGTACAACATAGTGATTTGATAAGTTTATACAGTATGCTATGCTTACCACAGGTATAGCTACTGTGTGTCCCCAGACATCACTATTACAATATCATTGACTACATTCCTTATGCTGTGCCTTGTATTCCCATGGCTTATTCATTCCATACCTGGTAGCCTATATCTCCCACTCTCCTTCATCCATTTTTCCCTCTTCCCAGCCCTCCCCTTTGGCAACCATCAGTTTGTTCTCTGTATTTATGGATCTCATTCTGCATTCTGTTTGTTTATTCATTTGTTTCTTTTAGATTCCACATACAAATGAAATCATATGGTAGTAACATAATACTCTCTAGGTCTGTCCATGTTGTTGTAAATGGCATTACATCCTCACATCCTTCTTTACAGCTATGTAATATTCCATTCCGCGCGCGCGTGTGTGTGTGTGTATGTGTGTGTGTGTGTGTGTGTGTGTGTGTGTGTGTTATACACACCACATCTTCCTTATCCATTTGATTATCTGTGAACACTTAGGTTGCTTCCATATCTTGGTTATTATAAATAATGTTGTAAAATCACTGAAACTTTGTCACCACCCATCATAATTCAAGCCCTACACCATATATCCCTGTGACTGTAGAAAAGTAATTTGACTCTAGAGTGGTCAGATTTCTCTTCTACAAATTAAGGGTTTTTTACTAAATATGTAAGGATACTTGTGGCTGATCACTTTTACATTTACAAATCCCTTAGATCAAATGCTTTCTATGTATTCTTAGCCCCCAAAGTTTTAAAATTCATGCTCAAAAGTAATTTTATTTTATTTTTTTTGTCTTAACTCTTCTATCATTTCCCTGGGCACAAGTAAAGCACTGAATTCCCACTAGCATTTTCTATGCTGTTAAAGTTCTCCAGATAACAGGCGGAAAGAATAAATTACTAGTCAGTGTAATTAGGTGGCAGTACAGTGGGTGTTACAGTTAAGAATAGGCCCTGGAGCCACATTCTCCAGCTTTGATCTCACTTCTTCCATCTACTAGCTCCATGATCTTGAGCAAGTTCCTTCATCTTACCCTACTTCAATTCTTCATTTGTAGAGTAGGGATAAATCAAAATACCTATCTCATAGCTTTTATGGAAACACTAAGTTATAGATAAAATACTTACAGTGTTATTTAGCACATATTAAGCATTATAAAATTGTTAGCTATTTTTATAATAATGATGATGATAATCATCATCATTGTCACTGTCATTATTATCACAAAAGATTGTAAATTTACTTTGTTCATTAATATATTCCAAGCATGCAGAATGATTTGCATGCAGTAGTTGCTCAATAGATTTTTTTGTTTAATGAGGGAAGGCATAAGTGAATATATGGCATTCTGTTCATACTATACTATCATTCAGTTTCCACAAATCTGAGTTGATATTATCCCAATATAGAGGTGACAGTAAAGTTGAGAAAGGACAGCTGAACAAAAGGTGTATAGATGTACTGCTTATAAAGATTTAGTCTTAGAGGCACCTAGGTGGCTCAGTCTGTTGAACATCTGACTCTTGGTTTTGGCTCAGGTCATAATCTCAGGGATGGGAGATGTCGAACCCCGCTTCAGGTTCTGTAATCAGTGGGGAGTCTGCACACACTCTCTCTCTCTCTTTCTTTTTTTTTTTTTAAGATTTTATTTATTTATTTGACAGAGAGAGACAGCGAGAACAGGAACACAAGCAGGGGGAGTGGCAGAGGGAGAAGCAGGCTTCCCACGGAGCAGGGAGCCCGATGTGGGACTCGATCCTGGGACCCTGGGATCATGACCTGAGCTGAAGGCAGACGCTTAATGACTGAGCCACCCAGGCGCCCTCTCTCTCTCTTTCAAATAAATAAGTAAATCTTAAAAAAATTTAGTCGTAGTTTAGTAATTCATGCATTCATTCATTTAATTGTAACTGAGTGGCTTTGATCTGTCAGGTCTACTATCCCCACATTTCCTTATAAAACAAGGAAATAAGAAAATAACCCAAAGAAATACGAATAGGTATCAAGAGAGTTTAGTAAGAATGAATGTTCAGCTACTTGAAACTCTACCGATGGTCATCATGGCTAGGTCATCCGGGGACTACACCCCCTTACACATTATTTCTAAAATAATTTTCTGCAAATTTAAGATCACGTTCCTTAGGATTCTGTCCTTGCTCTTCTGAAAAGCTTGGTAAATGTCAAAATAATTATACAAGGTCTCCGTAATTACATTATCTAATATGACGGAAGTTGTGATTTTTCAATTTCTCCAATTCCAGCTGCTTTTACCTCGTATCGCACTGTATCTTTAACGTACACTGCTTGGTCCTTAGCAATAATCATTCATACAGGAATGGGTCAAAGTTTGTTTAAACAATAACTTGAGGGATGCTTGGGTGGCTCAGATGGTTGAGCATCTGCCTTCAGCTCAGGTCATGATCCCAGGGTCCTGGGATTGAGCCCCGCCTTGAGCCTGGCATCGAGCCCCGCATCGGGCTCCCTACTCCTCTGGGGAGCCTGCTTCTCCCTCTCCTTCTACTGCTCCCCCTGTTTGTGTTCTCTCACTTTCTCCGTCAAATAAATAAATAAAATCTAAAAAAAATAATAAATACTAACTTGAAGAGCCAAACTGGTAAATGGAGTATTTAAGTCAAACTAAATACAACTTAAAATAAATATATAAAATAATGCCATTACACTTAGCTAAAAGAGTAAATACACCAAATGATACTACATTAAGTAATATGTCTCCTAAATGTCATTTTGGGC
Organism: Callorhinus ursinus; assembly: GCF_003265705.2. Taxonomy (NCBI): domain Eukaryota; kingdom Metazoa; phylum Chordata; class Mammalia; order Carnivora; family Otariidae; genus Callorhinus; species Callorhinus ursinus. The sequence continues at coordinate 71,480,598 of NW_027397065.1, read as the reverse complement.
AGAACAGAACAACAAACTTCAAATGTGAGAGAAGTATATCAAATAACCCGAGTTATCTCTGTTTATCTGATTGTGTGATTTTGGGGAATAAGTTCCACAGCTGATGAAAATGAAGGAATCCAAAATGTGGTGAGACAGTGAGTTAGGTGTCAGTCAATATACAAAAGAACTGAGAAAGTTACTCATTATTACTTAATTACTTAATAATGAATACTCTGCAATACCCAAATAAGTAAACAATGTTGACTACAGTTTTTAATATGTCGAATCCATTGGAAGTGAACAGACAAAACTGGACTGAGGCATACTAGGAACATGGCATACTGAACACATGTGAATTAACAGACGATAGATGTGGGTATGCAATTTCATTTAATTATTACAACAACACTGTAAAGCACAAATAGATATTAAACTTCATTTAACTCAGAGGTTTAAGTGAATTGTAAATACTCAGTTAAGAAATGGTAATTTTAGGATGAAATTATTTGCATCTTAAATATCATCTATTGTTGCTCAGTATGTCCCATGAACCAATAGTATTTGCAAAACTATAAATTTAATTTTGATCATTGTTTGATATAATGCATATTTAATAAATGTAGAGAAGGAGATTAATTAATGCATGTGACCAGTAAAGAGATAAAATATGGTTTAATAAACACAAGACTTTTTTTTTGACTGCACAAATGACTTTCCTCATGATATCAATGGTAAAATCCCGGAATACATTATTGGGGGAATTTGTGAAATTTTATCTCAGTGCCTTCAAAAGTAGACAGAGCAGTTTATTTTCTGAATTGTTTTAGACTTCTCTCAAATCAAAAACAGAGAACCAGACCTATCAATTTCTAAGTTTCCCTTCTTCCAGTGAGGACAAAAATAAAGTGACATAAATACTCTAATTATAGAAAAAAAAAACTTCTCAAGCTTGATAATTATTAATTTGAAGAAAATTAAAAACATAAAACTTTCACTTTATTCTTAGCTTATTCAACCAGCATAAGACCAGCAAAATTAATTTTTCTTTTAACGCTCAGGCACTTAAAATAAGCAAGCAGAAGGAAGTACACATTTTTAGCAGGGGGAGGGCCACACTGACATTACAAAACTTGGCTCCAATTCCTTTTCACTCTCCTCTCCTCCTACCCTAAACCCAATCCTGGTCTAGGCTTGAGAATTTTGTTTTCTTTTATTTAGTACAAATACAGGTGATGTGGTAGAATGGGATCTATAGGAGTGACCTGTATTTTGTTTCCACTGCGTGGTGGAAAGAAATCAGACATAAGTCCTGTCTCAATGCTGTATCTGTAGTAATTAGATAACCTACCTGACCTGGCATGAGTCTAAAACAGAGTCAAATCTCCAAGAAGTGAATCCCCAATTAGTGATATTTTATATTGGAAACACTTTCTCTTCATTTTTTTTCAGAGAAATTCATTTATATA
>NW_027397065.1:71305233-71479050 GCF_003265705.2 Callorhinus ursinus | reverse complement strand
TATATATATATATATATATATATATATATATCCTTTAAAAGATGTTGTTCTAACTCCATTTGTCTTATTGAAGTGCATTGGACATTACCGCAGCATCTTACATGCCAATGTATGCCTAAGCAAGGGCTTGTTATATTTCCCTCAAAACTGGTCAATTCATGATTATATTTAAGAATATCAATTTCCTAAAACAACAACAACAACAACAGACTAAAAGCATTACTAATCCCTAGAAAAGCTATAGAGGTGTTGAAAAGGAAAATAGAAGATACGTATCAATCCATTCAGAAATCATACATTGAACAGCTACTAATTGCCAGCACTATACCAGGTATTTACAATGTCACATTGAAAATAATATTGTTCCTGCTCTCAAGATGTTAGATAAGCTTTAGGATTGCTTGAAATCTTTCTGTTAAATCTAAAATATGAAAGACTTGGTCTCACAACCATCCATAAATATGTTGACAAAAGTTTAGCTGGTTAAAGGCCAAGACATTTCCAATGTTTTCCACCTCCCCACAGGAAGCTTTTCAGGGTACCATTTTAGAGCCCTACATACATCTGTTCTGCACATGATAGAACACCCACGTATGGCTGCCTCATATCAGGCTTACGTTAGCATCAGAGTCTCATCATAAAGCTGCATACAAATTTCTCACTCTTTTGACTCTGTATTCTATACTCCTTAGCTAACCTCAATGTCTTTCTTTTTATCATCCTTATCAGTAAAACAAGGGAAGAATACTACTGTTAATAAAGCATGTTATAAATCTAAAATGAAACATTAAAAATTCTTCTAATTTTTTAGCAAGATGATTTTAGTACATATTTTGAATATTCCTGACATATTTCCCTCTGCTGTAAGAAATTTCTCTCTCCATATGGCTTGCATCAAATTTAGTATGGTTATAATTTCTATGATGATACACAGTAAAAACTTCTTTACATTCACTGCATAACAAACAAAAAGTAAAAATCAGCCAAGCTATAAAGACAAAAAATTTAATTAAGGAAACAAACAATTTTATATGTCTTTATAAACCTACACATACATGCTGAGACCTTCCCTTTTTTTTTTAAACTGAAAGGATTAGGTGCCACTATTTAAAATATGCATAAAACACAAAGCATAATGCATATATTATAACAACAAAACACACTCAAGATTAAATAAAGGGAATCTTAAGAGAAGCTTACTCATTGTTGAGGATAAAACACACATATTTTGTTCAGGATGACTGTATATATATATGTACATATATATATATATATATATATGTATGTAGTATTATTAAAGCCACTTAGTGGAAAAGAATCAGTATGGTAAAATTTCTATTAGTTATTCTAGATTTTCCCCCAGTTTTTAGGGCTTTAAGTTTAGTTCATTTTTACACACACATGGAATGGTTTAGATTTTTACTTTTTCCTGGTTTAAATTAAAACAATATGCCTTGGCATATGTTACATTATTGAATATGAAATTGATTTTCTTTTTTTTTTTTAAAGATTTTATTCATTTATTCATGAGAGAGACAGAGGGAGAGAGAAGCAGAGGGAGAAGCAGGCTCCCAAGGAGCAGGGAGCCTGATGCGGGACTCGATCCCAGGACCCTGGGATCATGACCTGAGCCGAAGGCAGACGCTTAACCATCTGAGCCACCCAGGCGCCCTTGATTTTCTTTTTTTTAAGATTTATTTATTTATTTGAGAGAGAGAGAAAGATTGAGAGAGAGAGAGAGAGCAAGCACTAGCAGGGCCAGAGGGAGAAGGAGAAGCAGACTCCCTGCTGAGCAAGGAACCTGACGTGGGGCACGATCCCAGGACCCTGGGATCATGACCTGAGCCAAAGGCAGACACTTAACTGACTGAGCCACCCGGGTGCCCTTGAAACTGATTTTCAAGAATAACTGTAATTACATTTTTCATATAAAAATATGCTATCAGATTCTGAAAGTTTATAAAATAAAGCTGACTGGAAAAGCAGGACCTTCATATTTGACACTTGAAATAACCTTGAGTTTTAAATGTGTTCTAGGAAATATAAAACTAATAAATAAGAACAAAGTTTCTGGGCTCAAGTATTAAAAAATTTCATTATAGAGCACAAATCATTGTGACAGACAGACTCTAAGGTGGACACCATAATATTCACCTTCTCCATTGACATTTTAGCGTAATCCTTTCCTCTTGATGAAGATGATGGGATGTCATTGCTAGGATTACATTACATAAAAATGTCTTGCTAACTGACTTGCTCTAGAATTTTGCTTTCCTGCTGTCTTTAACAAGCCACCATCTTGTGAACGTCTATAGAAAAGGCCATGTGGCATGGAACCATGAGGGGCCTTTAGGAGTGGAAGGTGGCCTCAAGATAACATCCAGGAAAGATCTGAGATTTCAGTCATAAAAATGCAAGGATATGAATTCTACCAACAAAATTAAAGAATTTGAAAGTAGATCTTTCCTCAAACTTTCATACAAGAACAGAGCCTGGCTAACAGCTTGATTATGGTCTTGTGAGATGATAAACAGAATTTCCTAAGCTGTGCCTAGACTCCTGACACACATAAAGTCTGAAATATAAATGTGTGTTGCTTTAAGCCACTAAGGTTTTGGTAATTTCCTATGCAGTAATGGATAACTAATATTATTATAAATAGACAGAAATAAAGCAAGATATTTATCTGAAAACATAGGAACATATACAATGTCAGTTTTATACAAGTAAAGACTTTCTTTTTTTAAGGAGAAAAGTCCCAATAACTGGCTACAAAGCAAAGCATAAATATATCTATCTAACTATCTATCTATCTATCTATCTATCTATCTATCTATCTATCTATATAAATATATGTATTTAAAGAATAAATATATATATAAACTTTAAAAAGATAATTTAATTGCCATAAGAATGCCTTTGTGAACAAACTTCCACAATTTTGTTCAACTGTTTTAAAAAGGAAATGCCAAACATAGATTTGTGCAAATTTTCCTTTTGCTTGCTCTCTTTCTCTCTCCCCTCTTTCTTTCAGACACACATAAATATTTACAAACTGTCTTCTAGATTAGCTTTTTTTTAGTCTTTATAGTCTAAAGAAAGTTTTTATCATTACTAAACTTTATATTTTGAACTTAAAAGTGTAGTGGTAAATGTTTAGTATTTCAGTTTTTTAGAAGAAAAATTTTAGGGTGCCTGGGTGGCTCAGTTGGTTAAGCAACTGCCTTCGGCTCAGGTCATGATCCTGGAGTCCCTGGATCGAGTCCCGCATCGGTCTCCCTGCTCGGCAGGGAGTCTGCTTCTCTCTCTGACCCTCCCCCCTCTCATGTGCTCTCTCTCTCTCTCTCTCTCTCATTCTCTCTGTCTCAAATAAATAAATAAAATCTTTAAAAAAAAAAGAAGAAAAATTTTGATTTTTTACACTATTAAATTATTAGTGTATTCACTTATTCATTGAATATTTGATTTATTCATTGGTTCCTCATTCCATAAAGTATTTATTTAGTATGGAATTCAGGCCAGGAAATATTCCTGGCAGTGGATGGATGGATGGATGGATGGATGGATAGATGAGTAGACAGGGCAGATAGATGATGGATAGATAGATAGATAGATAGATAGATAGATAGATAGATAGATAAATAGATAGATAGATGAGAGAGAGAGAGAGAGATGATAGAAGATAGATGGAGGAGTGGATAAATGAAATGAACAATAGATAATTGTGGTACCTCCCTTGCATAAAGGATTTCACCATCTAAGGGGATAGAAAGGCCATTAATAAAAAAAATGAATTTATTTCACATTTATAAAGAATCCCAGGTTAACGTGTGTTCAAACAATGAAATCCATCATCACGTTTATTTAATGATCATTATGACTAGCATTCTGCCACCCTATCAGAGATTCAAAATTGAACATGACAAACCCCTTTCCCTAAACCATACAGTCTACAAGAATACAGTTTAAAAAAATTGCAGCTAATCCTTTATATATTACTCTTCTGATATATAAAAATCCTAACACAAACTGAGGGGACACTTAAAAAAGTTTCACAAGTCAAAAACACAGAACATTATATTTAACACTGTCCATATTTACTTTAATCACCAAATAAAGTATTCATTGTGTTTATTTCTATTAGTACACTTGAACAAGGTTGCAGTAAAGTCTATTAAAGATTTAAAATTTTAAAAGAGTAAATGCTATGTCTTATGACAAAAAGCATGTTATTATATATGCCTATAGTTATAAAAATGGATATTTAGACTCTAAATCAGAAGTTCATTACCCTGTATAATTTTGTTATAATTTTAGATCATATCCCAAGTATTTCACTTAATTTTCAAAATTAGTGGTAAATGATCTGATATTAGTTACACTTAATTTGACAATATTTCAATTTCCACTTGTTAAATAAGATAAAGCCAATGTTTTCATTAAATGAGAAACTAAGGGCGCCTGGGTGGCTCAGTTGGTTAAGCGTCTGCCTTCAGCTCAGGTCATGATCTTGGAGTCCCTGAATCGAGTCCCGCATCAGGCTCCCTGCTCAGCAGGAAGCCTGCTTCTCCCTCTGACACTCTTCCCTCTCGTGCTCTCTATCTCTCATTCTCTCTCTCAAATAAATAAATAAATAAAACCTTAAAAAAATGAGAAACTAAGCAAAGATATTTCATATCAATATATTTTGTGTATCTCTCAAAAATTAGTCATATCAAGAAAGAAAAATGTTTGAAATCTAAATATAATTCTTTGAAGTGGAGAGATGGTTCACTTTGTGTTTTGTTTTTTTTTCTCTGACACAGTAAATATTGATAATTTCTGTCCACTATCTACTAGTCAAAAGACTCAAAATCCGTTCGAATGCCTAACTGTGTTTCTATATATGATCCAAAGAAATACAGGTTTTGGCAAAATTTGCTATTTCAGTCATTTAACTTTTACTATTAGTGACTAAAAATAAGTATTTTCTGTTCCACTTCCGTAATATTTATTACATAGTTAGATTATTCAAATTAAGTCAGATACGTTTTTTTCTTTAAAAATGTCAATTGAGAGAGAAAACAAAGGGCATTGAAGAATTACAAAAAATTGTTTTTGTATAATTACTATATGTTAAGCATACTTTGAAATCTAGGCAAACATAATGTAATGAACATTGAACAAATACCTAGATGAAAATTGAAAGAAAATATTGAATCTGCTTCCGTTTTCCAATCATTTGGCCTTAATCTTGTTTAGCAGTGGCTAAAGGAAGTTGGCTAATAGTTATCCTAAATTATCTGTTAGTGTCTATTCCTGTATTCTATAAGACATTGTCATAGTAACCTCTCTATGGATTCACCACCTTATTATTCTATTAAAGTGGTGTCCCAGAGAAGGTATGAAATAGGTTAACTGCTGACAGCTCATTAAACTGGTAACTTTTAGGCAAGGCCTGCATTGGGATATCTGAGGGACCACTGCGCTCAACTAGTTTAAAATGCTTGGGGCTTAATCAAAGAAGAATAAAATGTGTACTAAAATACTAGATAATACCCAATGCATAAAAATTATTACTAATCTAAAATACAGTATTCTTGCATTTAGTGTGGTAATTATAAAAGTCACTTCTTCTCTTTGGATTTTGCTTTACTCATTATTAAATTGAGGGCACTGATTGAGACAATCTCTAAGACAGCACGTTAATATTTATGATTTTATATAATTTATAAAAGAAATAGTCCCATATTCTACTTCTAACCCTTAAAATGGTCTATCTCTAAGCAACAATTTAAATAAAAAGATGATAAATCTGCTCTAAGATAATAATCCCCCTGTATTTTGTAAGTAGCGTTTTCAAGTTTTCTAAGATGCATATTGAAGTGCTGAAATATCAAGCAAATCCTTGTCAAATGTGTTAAGAAAGAAATGACTATGTCATATTAGTTGATTAGATAGCTATATCCTTGCAAAGGTTTATTAATAAATTTTAAATAAGTCAAAATTAATATTTAGGAAAGCAGGAAATAACCCAATTTTAAGACAAGTGCATACTGAACAATAATTTTCTCGTTTTAATTATAATTTATTAATAAGTTAGAGAAAATAACTCAAGGGGTATAAAATGTGGAGTATTATGCATCAATTGATATAGAATAACATGCTAGTAGTATATTTATAGCAGTATATATGTGAGAACAATTATAAATTCAGTATAAATGAATTATGTATTTCATATTATATTTAAAATTAGTTTTTAAAATCCAAGAAAGAAATATTGATATAGTAATACTTGTTCTAAGAGATCTTAATAATACTATACAACAAATAAAATTGTTGTAAGTTGTAAAAGATTGTTGTAAAAAATAAGTTTAAAATATAAAATACAAACATTACTAAGTTATTCTTAGGATTAATAATTATAATTTTTCTTCTTAGATACATAGATACAAAGACATACATAAAATGCCCTGTTTAATGAAAAATATAGTGCTATCTCCTACATCATCACTATCTAGGTCAATAATTAGAAAAATTCCATCATTCACAAAACCTCCTTTGTGCTAGCCCTTCACCCTTAGACTTAACCAGAATCTTGGCTTGCTTAATTATTTCTTAAAATTGACTTATGAGCCATATGAACAATAGGGTTTTGTTTTACGTGATATTAAACCACCTACATAAAATAGAATTTTTTGTAAGTTATGCTATTGCTTCACATGCATCCCAGCAGTACAAAACACTAAGCAGTTTTCAATATGCAAATTTTAATACTATTTTCCTAGAATTTTTTTTCTTATGAATAGACTATCCTGCATACTAGAATCCAGTTAAGAATACCTAAGTTTGGATATATTGAAATATTGTACCAACTTTATATCAACATTTAAAGAGACTTATGCTGGTATTAATTTATAAATATGTAATAAGCAGAAAAACGTGGCAATTTTCCTGCTAAATCAGGATTTATACTCTAATGTAGTGACTAATGGAAATTAATAAGTGAACACATTAAATTATACAATAATTGAATTCCTTATGAAACGCATCAGCCAAAAACACATGCGGTAATACAAATGAGTTCAGAAAAATCAACAAAATGCAATAAACTGGCATAAACCTCTATTCAGGTAGCTACCTTAGAGCTAGATCATTTTTTTAAAAGAAGCCCAAGAAATAGAAAAATTCTAAATTTGTAGAAATCTATTGCCACAATTATGAAACTATCTCATTGAATGTGAGTAAATTGTAATAAATAGGAAAGTAATTGAATTCAATAGAATGTTTTATAATATCATAAATGTATAAGTGAACAATTTATTCTTGTAAGTGCATCTACACACAATGTGAAACCCATATCCTAAATTCCTCAAAACTTGTCACCACTATCTAATATAAATGAATCCTCATAATGCAATTATCTTTAATAAAATCACAACTTCACTAATCACCTCCCCAAAAGGTGAAACAATGTCTCACAGGTCAATTTATTCTTCTTACAGTTATGTTCATTTTCTTTCTAGATGAGACACACTTACTTAACCTTTGGATTATTGAAACATGAACATGAGTTAACTACTATCAACTATTCTTATGTTAGAATGTCAAAATACGGATGAGGAGCCACAAAAAAAGGAAAGAGTTCATTAACATATTTATAAATATATCCGTATTAAAATAAGGCAGAAATACAACCTTTAAAGTCCTCATTTCTGCAATTGGTCACATGATTATAACCTATTTATGATATTTATCATTGTAACTCCTCATTCATATTCGTTTTGTCATGATCTGTGACCCCAGTTGGTCCTGGTTCCTTGCTAATTGGGTGACCTGAATATTACTTCCTGATGGCTCTTGATCAATAGCAAAACTGCCTATCAGGGTAGTTTTCCACTGAACGTTATACAAGAATACAAATAGGCTCAGGGTATGCCTTGCGTTCTAGACAAATTTCTTCTTAACTCCAACGAGTAGAAGGAAGATAATTCCCCTTTGGTAGTCGGGACATTTTATCTTGGCCAGTATAACTCTTTTCCTTGCCTAAGTAACAGGAGCCACCCCATTTCTACTCTTTGATTCCCGGTGCTGTAAATCTTGGCTGTGGTAGAAACAACACTATGTATTGGTCGCTGATGCTGAGCATTTACCACATTGAAGAGGGCTTTTTCTCAGACGGGTAAAACATCACCTTCATTCTGATACTATAACTGAATCATTCCTTCAGGCCAGCTGCTTCAGCCTGATTTGGAATGTAGTGAAATCCTTGGATTTAACGACCATGGGCCCCAATTTTTTTTTACCTTTATTTACTGCAAAAAATGAGTTTCTCAGTTAGAAACAATGCTGTGTAGCAGAAGTGTTACTGGCAGAAAATGGAAATACCTAACCAGGCAAATTTTCTATTTAAGTGAGAAAAAGTTCTGCCACTTCAATGATAAAAGTTTGCAAATGTGACTTATGTATAGGCTCATACTTGCTGATACCCTAGGAAATGATGCCATATTGTGTGTTCAGAGCTGATCTTTGCTTTGGACTTGTCCATTCTCAACAGTGGCTGTAGCCACATCAACCTTGGTCAGGGAAAGTCCATTTTACTGAGTTCATGAATAACACCCAAGCCTGTCAACATAGTCACTTTGTTCTTAAGCTTAGCATTTAGACAAGTCTAAATGTGAAATGGATGACTGTCTGACATCTACACTATGGGTTTTCTTATACATCTGATTCTTAAGCTCTATTTCTGCTTTCAATTGTCGGACCTGTTTTTGAGCAACTTCAATCATATGAATCTGAGGTGTCCAAGACTATAAAACTTGGTCCTTGTAAGAATTCCCAACAAGGCCTGGGAAAATATTCAGTATATTCTAAAAATTATTCTTCTCTCATTCATTCAACCTTGCAAATAGACAGGAATATAAATTCCATGTGGAATTTTTAAATTTATTTTATCAAAAAGACTAGGCAGGTTGGCAGCTGTGACATTAACATAATTTGCTAATACTAGTGCATTATGTATTACCGAATGTTCGCAAGTTTCAATTTAAGTATAGATTTTACTTTAGTTTTAGATTTTACCTTGATTTTCAGGTACTTTAGATTTTACTTTTAGTGTTTAGACTTTAGATATTATCTTGGTGTTTAGTGATGCATTCAGTTAGAAAAATGTTGATTAAGTTTACTGTTGATGAAAGATAAGAATTACTTGGATTCTAGAATCAATCAACTGTGAAAATTAATGGTTTTATCTTCAAACATATCTAGGGCCTTTGTACTGTTTTTTGTTATACCTGCATGCATAGAAATTTTCTTTTCATAAATTTGGAGTATCATGAAATTAATCTTCTGAAATAATTATTATTTCTCTTTAATGATATAAAGTGATGATTAGTGAATTATTTTACAAAATTGTCTATATTTACTAATTTTCTCCTTTTGCCAAGGGGGGAATATCTAAATTTTAAATACTGTTTTTAAAGCAAAAGTTTCAACAGTGAAAGGATTTTAAGTCCTGTGCAAATGTGAAAGACCATAGGTCATTGCTAAATTATTAAAATTACTAAATTGCTAAAATACATAAAGGAAGAATGAAATCATTGAGCAAAGCCATTTGCATTTGTTGCTATGACAGGGCAAAGTTGCTAAAAATTTCGACTGAAAGGATGACAATACTCATACACCCATACTCAACTTGAAAGTCCACATCATGAGGGTGCCTGGGTGGCTCAGTTGTTAAGCGTCTGCCTTCGGCTCAGCTCATGATCCCAGGGTCCTGGGATCGAGCCCACATGGGGCTCCCTGCTCCACGGGAAGCCTGCTTCTCCCTCTCCCACTCCCCCTGCTTGTGTTCCCCCTCTCGCTGTGTCTCTCTCTCTGTCAAATAAATAAATAAAATCTTAAAAAAATAAAAAAGAAAGTCCACATCATGTTATTTTTCATTTTTACCAAGTGTTGAATCTCAACTTTTAATAAATAATTGCCTGCTTCTATGAAGACTACACATATTGTGGTTGGCGGTATCATCGCCTCCTGTCCTCAAAGATGTTTTTGATGTTACATATGGATTTGTTATACGGCGAAAGAGACCGTGCAGGTGTAATTAAGTTTATGGACTTTAGAGATCCTATCATTAATTAATTTATCACATATATAATCACAAGTGTCCCTAAAAGTGGAAGAGGAAGGTACAAGGGTGGGTCAGAGACATTCGACTATGGAAGAGGAGATTTGAAACATGAGAGGGATTGAGTTGTTTTGCTGGCTTTGAAGATGGAGGAAGTGACCCTGAGTCCAGGAGTTCAAGCAGCTTCTATTAGCAGAGAATGACCCTCACCTGGCAGTAGTAAAAAATGGGCCCAGAGCCTTACAAACTGGAAGAAGTAAATTCTGCTAACAACCTGAAGAAGAAGTAAGTAGATTCTCCCTCAGAGCTTCCAGAATGGAGATTACCCCTGCTAACACCTTCATTTGAGTCTTGTGAGAACTGTGTCAGATTTCTGACCTACAAAACTGTAAATTAATATATCTGTGTTGTTTATAAGCCACTTGAGTAATTTGTTACAGCAGCAATAGAAAACAAACACATATATTTATATCATTTTCACTTGACTGGGGGCATATACAGGCATGTTACTCTGTATTAATCTTTATTCTCTGTATACTCCTTGCCTCTTATCTAGTAAATGATATTCAATTCTCCTTACAGTACTATGGTGACATAGAGGGATTTTATTCCTCTATTTTCAGTTGTTTGTTTTTTTTTTTAAAGATTTTATTTATTTGAGAGAGAGCGAATGACAGATAGAAAGCACGAGAGGGAAGAGGGTCAGAGGGAGAAGCAGACTGCCCGCTGAGCAGGGAGCCCGATGTGGGACTCGATCCCGGGACTCCAGGATCATGACCTGAGCCGAAGGCGGTCGCTCAACCAACTGAGCCACCCAGGCACCCCAGTTGTTTGTTTTTAAAGGTCATCAAATCATAGTTAAGCCATTAACCAAAATAGGTTTGTGTTTTTTTGAGAAATTGTTTTTTTCCACAGATAGCAAATTTACTAGTGAAATGCGTGTCTATTAGTTAATAGTTACAGCCTTTGATTTCCACATATTTTATTTACTTCATCTACATTTGTATGTGCAGCACACTTGGAAGATTAAAACAAACAATCTAACAAACAAAGAAGAAAAAAACAGCAAGATGTTGAGAAGAATTGAAAGTAGTCTATGGCACATAGATACATAGAAAACAGCTTTTGAGAGATCTGTGATGGGAAATGTGACTTTAGCTGTGAAAAAAGAGATTGAGGGGTGCTTGGGTGGCTCAGTCTGTCGAGCACGGACTCTTGGTTTTTGACTCAGGTCGTGATCTCCTGGGTCGTGGGACCGAGCACCATGTCGGGCTCTGCTCTCAGTGGATAGTCTGCTTGAGATTCTCTCCCTCTGCCCCTCACCCCACTCGTACTCTCACACTCTCTCTCTCTGTCTCTCTCTCTCTCTAAAATCAAATAAATCTTTAGGGAAAAAAATGAAAAACTTCAAGATTCAAAAACAGAAAAACAAACAAAACATCTTGAGTCACAACCGTCTACAGGCAGAATTTGGGTTGAGAAAGCCACCAGCCACCAAGAGGGCATATTTACCTATTCAGAAGTGGCCAAGAAAGTTTACAGAAAAAGAACGAGGGAGTAGAAGCAAGAGTTGTGGGAAACAAAGGGCAGGGAGCTCCTCCCTAAGAGTAAAATTGGACCTAAGAAAGAAACAGAAGAGTATCTATCCTTAATGCAGAAGGACCTGGTAACATTTGCTTAATCAGATTTTAGAGTTGCTCTGAATTACTAATTACTATGTGTCATATACTCTTTAATTTTCTAAATATGATGTCTATATTATTATCCTGTTCCTATATCACCAATGTACTTTTTATAAATGTTTATGAGCGTTTTCGAGGGGGTGCAGAAAATTCATTCATAAATCGATCGATTAAGAGAGTCTATTGTCAGACCTGATATGTATCATGATATCCTGGACTTTGAGCTGAATGCTGTTATTGAAGAGACTTGGGTGTCCTAGAAAGAAAGGTAGATTATTTTCATATTGGAAACGTGTAAACATTTATGGAAAAGAGAGCACCCTCCGGTAATTAGATATTGCTCAGCAAATACTTAACTTCTTCTTTCTTCCATCATGATAGGAGAGGCAAACTTCCCCTCCCATAATGACAGACTCAGCCATATCATTTGTTTTTTGGTCAGTAGGATGATAGAACATGTACTGCAAACAAATACTTGCACTGTGCTTATGCAAATAAGCTTGCCATCTTGATCTTCTACTATTATCATAAGGGGAGCATTACATGAAAGAAACCTGAATCCAAGCCACAGCTTGTAGTCCAATCCCAACTGACCTACAGCAATGACAACAAGAAATAAATGCTCCTCTTAAAAGCCATTGAGTTTTGGAGTGTTATTTGGGGGCAATAGATGCTTAATACATGCATAGAACCTCATCTTCACATTATTTATTTGAATTTATAGTGTTCACGGCTTAAGTGTGTTAGTTAAGTGACTTGCCCATGGTTAGAAACGTAAAGCCTAAATTAAAACCTAGGAAATCTGACCTTTGAGCCACAATATTAATACACTGTACTAATTTAACCCCAAGGTCCCAAATGAAACCCTACCCCCAGATACAATATCATCCCTATAAGCAGTGACATAGAATGAGACCTGGTTTCTACACAATGTTGCATTTAATAGAACTAAAGTAAGGCTTAAAGAAATGCCACATTAAATGGTGAGTCATTCAGGTATATAATCATATATCGTAGGATTGCAAGGAAACTTCAAATGATGTATCGCCTCCAAATTTTGTATTTATTGATACAGTTGTGTGTCTCCACCTCTTCAGTATCCATGTTTGTTTGTTTGCTTTCATTGTCCACATAGTCCTCATTCATTTCCTTCTTTACTACATAAGTGATGACTACAAGTGACTTTTCTGGTGCTAATTACAACTCACTGACCATATTTGGTCACATTAGATTGCTGGAAATGAGTACAATTCTAGGCCCATTTTTCTCTCTTGAGAGAACCCTACTGAACCCCTAGGACATACATTTCTGACTTGAACTTCCTCTAGCCAGTTTTAGTAGATTTATTTTATTCTTACATTTAAATGTATTGATAAAATTAAATTATTAATCTCCACCATCCTCAGTTCTCTCTCTAGAGGTAGGACCTGTCACCAGTAAAATCTATGCCCTCTAAACACTTTCTCTGTATCTTCAAATATATACACATACTATTGAAATACCTTTTAGTGAACCTCTTTACCTCAGTGTGGTCATTTGTAATACAGGATGATAGAAGAAACCACCTCTTTTATTATTATGTTGTGATTTTTAAAATCGTGTGTGTGTGTGTGTGTGTGTGTGTGTGTATTTAACAACAAATATACTGAAAATTATGATATGATACAAGGAAACCTGACAGTTATTAATTACTAAACCTTCCCAAGATCATTTATTTAGATGGTAAGTGGTGGACTGATTGCTGAACTTGGGCTTTTAAACAACAAATTAAATATACCATATAACATAGGCTATTATAGTCTTTAATGGATATATCAAATATCTAATATATAAAAGGCTTTTTAATATTGCTTACCTAGAATTTGACATCAAAAGCAAGAGCAAAGAGACTGATAAGTAATTAAAGATCACAGGTTAATAGAACTTCATGCTAATAGAATGTTTATTTTTTAAGCATATTAAATCAATTCGTTCATTTCTGTAGTTGCCAAAATGTTCTCCCAAACAGGAGAGAAGAAAACTCTTTTTCTACTCTTTCAAATAATTTAAAACTTTTTTTTTGTGGTAGCAGATTAAATTATATCGGTTATAAAGGTAAAGAAATTTGTAAAATTGTAGCCATGCCTATATATTTCCTCATCTTGGAAAAATTAAATGTGATTTAAACATTGCTAGCTAAAAAATAGAGAAATTGCCTTCAGAATCATTCAACAATCTGCAGTCTTGTGATCCCAGAAGAGTTCTATTCCAGATCTTACCTTAGTTGCAGGTTTATTTTCAAATAGCAAACAAACATAAACCATGGTATTGCATTACCACATGCCTCATTTTTTTAACCTCAAAGCTATTTCTCATTGATGTTAAGATTTTTTTTTGTGAAGAATAATAAAAAGCAATTCTATGATTGTTTCCTGATCTATATTTCATTCATATCATAATTGTGACTGGCAATATTAGATTCATTGGTATATTGAAAGTAAGCCATTTAAAATGTTTTAAAGCAGAAAAAATCAATAAATCTTGATTAAGATATACTGGTAGGAAATTATTCTGTTTGGCTTTCACCTTTTGAAGTAGATCCAGGACGGATGTATGGTATATTAAAATATATGTCTTAATTTACTCTGTTTATGCTTAGTGACTTTTTATAAGAAGGAAAACAGTAGTACTCGCCTCATTTTACTTATGAATGTCAAAATACTCATGAATGTTTTACTTGCAGAATGCCACAAAGTAAGATGTGCACATTCCCATTGTCCCAGATCATTAAACTGAGCAAACCATGCATATCGCTGAAACACTTCTGAGGAAAGCCAAAGAGGTAGCATTAAACCTTGATGCCCTTAGGAGACATAACAGCCAGTCTCAGATCACCCAGCTACAACAAGAACTATTCACATGAAGGAGAAATTTGCAAAAACACCCATACTGAATTCATATATGAGAAAATATAATTATCCTTTTATTTTCTCAATATAATCAATTTCTTATTATCATAGTCTGGATCTTGCTGTCTATGCATTTTAGAGTTCTAATGTCTGTAATATTGATTCATAAAAATTGATTTATTTGCAACTGAGAAATATCTAACTGATTTTTTACATACTTTTCTTGTTGTAAAATATATAAAACCTTAAATTTGCCATTTTTTAATCACTTTCAGTGTACAATGCATGGTATTAATTGCATTCACAATGTTGCATAACCATCATCACCTTTTATTTTCCAAGTCTTTTCATCAACCCAAATGGAAATTATGTACCCTTTAAGATATAGGGGCATAGTTTTTGAAAAATTCCATGATGCTATTGAAGCAGGAAACAGATCTAAGTGGGAGGATTTTGTTTATAACAAACATAAGGGAAAAATAGACTAGAAGAAAATAAAATAATTATTGATTGACTATGGTAGTAGAGTAACTATTCTATTTTACTTTCTAAAACTTTGGTAATTAATTTTTTCCCAGCTTTAGTGAGACATAATTGACATATTACATTGTGTAAATTTAAGGTATAAATGTGATTTGGTTCATACATATTGCAAATGATTACCACCTTAGTGTTAGCCAACACCTCCATCACATCAGTTACCATTTTTATAGTGAAAAAATTAAAATATAATCTTTTAACAACTTTCAAGCATATATTACAGTTTTATTAACTATAAACATTATGTTATACATTAGATCCTCAGAACTTATTCATCTTCTATCTGGAAGTTTGTATCCTTAGAACAACATCTCACCATTTCCTCCACTGCCCAGCCCCTGGTAACCACAATTCTGCTTTCTGTTTCTATGAGTTCAGCTTTCTTAGGTTCTATACATACATAATATCATCTGGTATTTGTCTTTCTCTGACTTACTTCACCTTACATAAGACCCTCATCCATATTATTGCAAATTCAGTCATTCTTATGGCTGAATACTATCCTGTAATGTACATATACCATATCTTATTTACCCATTCACCTGTTGGCGGACATGTAACTGGTTTCTATATCCTGGCTATTTGAATAATGCTGCAATGAACATTGGGGTGCAAATATTTCTTCAAGATTTTGTTTTCATTTCCTTTGAATATACAGCAAAAAGTGGAACTGCAGGATCATATGGGAGTTCTATTTTTAATTTTTTGAGGAACCTCCATCCTGTTTTCCATAGTGGTTTTTTTTTTTTTAAAGATTTTATTTATTTATTTGAGAGAGAGAGTGAGAGAGAGAGAGAGAGCACACATGAGAGGGGGGAGGGTCAGAGGGAGAAGCAGACCCCCTACTGAGCAGGGAGCCCAATGCGGGACTCGATCCAGGGACTCCAGGATCATGACCTGAGCCGAAGGCAGTCGCTTAAGCAACTGAGCCACCCAGGGGCCCTCCATAGTGGTTTTAACCAATTTATAATCCCACCAACAATGCAACTTTTCCCCATGTCCTCACCAACACTCATCTCTTGTCTTTTCGATGACAGCCATTCTAACAGGTGTGAGGTGATACCTAATTGTAGTTTTAATTTCTCTGGTGATTAGTGGTGTCAAGCATGTTTTCATTCACGTGTTGACCATTAATATGTCTTCTTTGGAAAAATGTGTATTCAGTTCCTCTGTTCATTTTTAATTGGATTATTTATTTAATTGCTGTTAAGTTGCATGAGTTCTTTATATATTTTAGATATTAATCCCTTATCAGACACATGATATGCAAATATTTTCTTCTGTAGGTTACCTTCTCTTTTGTTGGTTGTTTGTTTTCCTGTGCAGAAGTTTTAGTTTGATATAGTCCCACGTTTTTGGTTTTTGTTTTTGTTGCTTGTGCTTTTGTTGTCATATAAAAACAAGCATTATTTTCAAATCCCATCTGGGGCCGAAATTTTTCTGAGTTTTGTATGGATATTATTTGATATATGCAATAGATACAAAGTATAGGAAGACTTAATAATAACCTGAACCACTTACCACTTAATTTAAGAACCAGAATATTACTAGAAACCATTCAAACTCCTTGTGTGTCCCTCTTGGATCCTCCTCTGTAGCTGCATTCCAGCAAACAATCTTTTGATTGTTTTAATTATTTCTTCATTCCTTTTATTTCTTTTTGAAGAAGAGTTTCATCTCAATCACCTATACCCATTGGCTCAAAAAGTAAAATGTTTACTTTTCTTGTTTGTGAGCTTTATAGAAACAGTATTATATTGAGGCACCTGGGTGGTTCAGTCAGTTAAGCATCTGCCTTTGGCTCAGGTCATAACCCGGGGTCCTGGGTTGGAGCCCTGCGTCAGGTTTCCCTGTTCAGCGGGGAGTCTGCTTCTCCCTCTCCCTCTGCCCCTCCCCCTGCTAGTGTGCACTCTCTCTCTGTCAAACAAATAAATAAAATCTTAAAAAAAGAAATAGTATTATCTTGTATATAGTCTTCTGAGACTTGTTTTTTTTTCTTCCACTTGACATTGTTTTTAAGATTTGTATTTATGTGTATATTCTACTGTTTCCCAGTTTTGAGTTACTACAGTTTATCCTTTTTTTTTTCTTTGCACATTTGGATTGTTCCCCAGTTTTATTTTTGGAATTATAATCAATACTGCTTTGAAAAAATAGTATGTGTGGTGATGAGTGTTAGCTAGACTTAATGTGGTGATTATTTCACAATATATACATATATCGAATCATCATGTTGTACAGCTGAAACTAAGGTGGTGTTATTAGTGTCTTACCCTTACCAGTGTGTTATATTTTCATGTTTTAATGTTACTAATTAGTGTCCTTTCAGTTCTGATTGAAGAATTCATTTTAGCATTTCTTATAGACAGATTTAGTAGTAACGAATTTTCTCAGCCTTTGTTTATTATGATAAGTCTTTATTTCACCTTTATTTCTGAAGGGTGACTCTTCTGGGTAAAGTATTTTTGTTGGCAGTTTCTTTCTTTCAACATCTCGCTTATACCATCCCATTCTCTCCTGGCCTGCAAAGTCTCTGCTGAGAAATCTTCTAATAATCTTATGGGGTTCCCTGGTATGGGATATTTTTCTTCTCTTGCTGCTTTTAAAATTCTCCATCTTTCTATTTAGACAAAGTTATTATAATCCATCTTGGAGAACGTTGTCTTGAATTGAAATTTTGGAGTGACTTAGTAACTTCATGAACATGGATATCCAAATTTCTCACCACGTTTGGGAAATTCCCAGCTAGTATTTCTTTTTTTTTTTTAATTTTTTAAAGATTTTTTTTATTTATTTGAGAGAGAGAGAATGAGAGACAAAGAGCATGAGAAGGAGGAGGGTCAGAGGGAGAAGCAGACTCCCTGCTTGAGCAGGGAGCCCGATGTGGGACTCGGTCCTGGGACTCCAGGATCATGACCTGAGCGGAAGGCAGTTGCTTAACCAACCGAGCCACCCAGCCGCCCCCCAGCTAGTATTTCTTAAAATGAACTTTCTATTCTTTCCTTCTCTTTTCTCCTCCTAGGACTCCAATGATGCATACATTATTTCTTCCAGTGATAGTCTATGAGTCTGGGACGCTTTCTCTAATACCTTTCATTCGTTTTTCTTTTTGCTTCTCTGGTTGGATAACTACAACTGATCTGTTTTATAGATCACTAATTCTCTCCTTTGCTTGGTCAAGTCTATTGTTGAGGCTCTCTGCTGAATTCTTCAGTTCATTCATTGTATTCTTCAACTCCAATATTTCTGTTTGGTTCTCTTTTATATTTTCAATCTCTCTGCTGAACTTCTCATTTTCTTGTATTCTTTTTCTGATATTGTAAAATTGTTTATCTGGGCTCTCTTGTAGTTCTCTGAGCATATTTAGAACAATTAGTTTGAATTCTTTGTCAAGCAATTCCTGGATCTACATTTCTTTGGGTTCAGTTACTGCAGGTTTACTGTATTCTTTCGGTGGAGTCATGTTTCCCCGATTCTTCATGATCCCTATAAACTTGTATAGGTGTTTGCCCATTCAAATAAGCAGTCACCTCTTCCAGACTTTTGGGCTAATTTCAGTAAGGGAAGGTTTTTACTAGTGGGTAAGTTTGCACTAGGAGGATCTGTGACTTTGGGTCTGGTGGTGCAGGACACCAAGTGTGGACATAGGCGGCAGCACTGGATCCAGTGGAGTATATGATGTCTCTTTGGCTCAGGCCACTGGGGTCCACAGCATCAAACGTGTGATTCTTGGAGAGCACTCTGGTGGGGCCACAGTATCTTTGCAGATATGGGCTCTTGGGGTACTCAGCCATGCATTCAGGTCCAGCAGCTAGGGACCAGGATAGGCAGCTGTGGTGGCCAGATCTTGTGGTGTGCACACACTCATCTGTGGGGGTCAGTTGCTGGGTCAGAAGCTAGTTGGTTGTAGGCATACATGGGGGCCATGGGCTGGCAGCAAAGAGCAGGGTCAGCTAAGAGCTCATTGGAAGCTAAAGAAACACTACTTTCAGTGTGCTCTCTTGTGGCTGCACAATCCCCCATTGGAATCTGATGACAAGTTGGTCCAGGGGCATGCAAATGCACAGCTTCAGGGGGAAGCTAAAGGTGAGCTCAGAGGGACAGGCCAGCGATAGAAAGGAAGGCCTTATCTAGGCCCCCAAGTAGCTCCAAAGGCCCCTGCTCTCTGTGTGCTCTCCTGCAGCCACACACTCTCCCCTTGGGTGTGTACACTGCAGCCAAGGCAAGTGACAGAGGTCAGACTGGTAGAATGCAAGTGCACAGCTGGGAAGGCAATCCCTGAGTGCATGCACAGCTGTGGGTGCCAGATGTGGGGACATCTTGCACTTGAGCAGGGACAGAGGCCTGAGCTGCCTATTGATGCAGTTCCTGGACTCCAGGGGAATGCGAGGGAAGGAAAAGGAGGGACTTAGGAAGCTTGTGTCAGAAAATGCAAATCCCTGTGGGAGAAAACTGATGAAACCTGCAGTGGGTCTGTGACAGCTATGATAACTGCTGTTTTCGTCAGTGACCACACCTGCTGGGTTTGCCCGCACAGCTGGTCACTGTGAACTGTGACTGCATGTGCCATGTCTGCAATTAGTAGTCCCTGCCCGCTTCCTCGTTCCTGCCTCAGCTCTGCTGGTCTGGGTGCGGTGAAACCGAAGTGGGTCCTTCTTGTGGTGCCTTGCAAGTCTGGAGAAGTTGGTCACTCATCAGTATTCCATATCATGGTGAAGGGAACTCTTTCTGGCTGGGAAATTCCTTCTTGGTGCTGAACAGTGCCTGCTGAGGGGATGCGGTGATGCAGGCAAAATGAAGCTGTCTTTCTTTTCTTCTTGTGTGATTATTCTTGTTATTTTTTTTTTTAATTCCATGTGTTACTACAATTTCTGAAACAGACTCCAGACCTCTCCCAGAGATGTTTCTCTTCATGGATAGCTGTGTAATTGCTGATCTTTGTTGCAGGACAGGAGGTTGGGGTCTCCTGTGTCTCCATTTTGGTGACATCAGTCCCACTCCAATTCATTTTATTATATCTATTTTTTTTGTCTCTAAGCATACTAGAAAACTAAAAGTATACTGAAATACTAAGTGAAACAGCTTAACTTATGAAGTTAATAGTTTTCCTGAAAAGTTGTATGTAAAATAACACTAGAGTTTGTCAGTATTTGAATGTATCTGAAAGTTTTTAAAAAAATCTCATTTTGACTTGCAAATCTCAAGCACAGAGTTATAGATTTGCCTATACTGATTTTTAACTGGGGAGAGATTCTTTCTGCACTAAAATAAAGAAAGGAATTAAAAAGGATGGAATTGAAAATGTCTACCATTTACATTAAAAGAATTATTTAAACTGAAAATCTTTCTCAAATGGATAACCACCAAATGTGTATTTTTCTTTAATTAGTAGACTGACTTTTTCAAACAAGTAATTGGTCGTATTTCCCCGCAATTTAAAAATATCTGTTCAGTGAACACATACTATTCATGAATAAATAGGTCACCACACACAAATAGAACCAGGCTATTGCCAGCCCAGATGTATGATTTAAATGAAATACATTATTGTCCTTCTTCACATTTTGCCTCCAGTCTCTGTGATGGGAGCATTTCTATTTTGAAAATAAAATAATCAAAAGTTAGTAAATGCTTTAGAGGTGGATAAGAGTTCCAATGCATAAATTATTTGTGTTTATATCCCAGATGAATCAATTGTCTTAAACAGATGGTAGAACTCACGTGAGCCTTATCTGTAAAGTTTAGTAAAGATAATTGAATTTAAAGACTTTTTCCCCAGTGTCATAGAGGCTGTATTATATATTATTTGCAAAGTTTTTTTTTCCCTATTGAGAAGGAGCTCAATAATATTCTATTTTTATTTTCTTTTAGTAAACAATGAGAAAACAAGGGTTATGGTGAAATTTACTCTACTGAACATATGTAGCTAATACATTTGAATTGCTCCACTTTTGCCCTTAAATCAATTGCTTTGTCTTTCTTCAAGAATGAACCTAAAGTAGAACATATATATCATCTAGAATAAGACATCATTGATGGATTGTGCCTCTCCTGACTGCTTTCACAAGATAACATTGTTGAAAGAAGAAAGTCATATTTTGGTAAATCCAGACTAGAGACTGATACATTCCTCAAGCTTTGAACAAAGAGAACATGTGGAATTATTAAGGTTAAGCATTAAGGTTTAATACTAGAAGAGGAACCCATGTATGACTTAGAGTAAATCCTTGCAAAAATGGAGGGTCAATAATGTCTACTATTTACATGAAAAAGATTGTTTAAACTGAAAAGACACATATTTTGTTAACTGGAAAGAATTCAGATATAGTTAATTATTTATTGTAAATCCTACCACTACTTAATAGTGGAGGGATTGTTACAACTTGGTAGTTGGAGGGATGGTTACAAAGAATCGTTAGGTAAATTATGAGAAAAAAAAGTCTCTTTTGTTTTGTTTTGGTATTGAAATGCAGTGTGAGTATATGTTCTTATCCTAATTTAGAGGGACAATAATAGTAACAGGCTCATACAGGTCAACAGATTTGTGTTTCTTAGAGCAATAGCAACCTTGTTTATAGATACTATCTGAATGTTTAAAGAAAACTGAAGGATTGTTTTAACCCATCTCAATAGTCCTATGGATATCTAGAAAAACAATGAGAAACTATTTTTCAGTTTTCCCCATGATGTTATAAAGCCTTAGCGTTCCATTATTAAAATTTAACCTAACATAACCTAGAATATGCAGACATCATTAAGTTTTTCTTAAGGACTAAAAATTATAGAATCTTGAAAATTTGTCATATTTCTCTCCCAAATGGTTTATTCTTCACCCCTGTGTGTTTTTAACCTTGTTTCACATGAAGGAAGTCTTAATAATATCTATTGCAATACAGCCAATCTTCCTTTTCTGACCGAGATCTAAAAGGGTTTAAATACCTTGACGGCATCCTGCCAGGAATTAGCTGCAGGTAGAAAGGTAGAGGGAATAAAAAAGTAAACAAAGTTTCAACCCACTGAGAGAGCTGCTCCAGGCTAGATAATAAAGACAGCAGGTTTATATGCTGGTTTTTCTTCAGGGAAAGAATGTTGGACAGTTGCCTGTTGATTGATTCTCTAAATCTTTCTCTTTCATGTTCAATCTTTCCACAGTCTTTGCTGCTGTTTCTACTGTTCTTTCAAGCAAGGAGTTTGATTCCCAGCAGTGCTAATATTGGTTTCTTCCTGGGCAAGAAAGTTATGAAAATCTTAAAGCAATGAAATTGAATTTTTACATCATCCATTTATGTGACAAGTTTATCACTGTCTTTGAAAATTGTGTTACTGAGTTTCATTGTAGTCATCTTGCAGTAGTAGACAATGAAAAAAAATAGCTTAACAATTCAATTTTTTATAATAAAAAGTAAAATGAATTTTTTAAAAAGATTTTTTTATTTATTTTAGAGATCGAGAAAGAGCATGGGGGGCAGCATAGAGGGAGAGGGAGAGAATCTCAAGCAAATTACACGCTAAACTCAGGAGACCAGCACAGGTCTCCATCTCATGTGAACTGATCTGAAACTGAGGGTCTGACACTTAACCTACTGCACCATCCAGGTACCCCAATATAAGGAATTTTCATGTGAGTTCTGAAATTTATACTGAAGAGAACAACTCATGTGAGGAATTCATGAAAGCCTGGATTCAGTTTTCTTAGAGTGATTTTTTTCCATCTTCTGTAGTATACAAGCCAGTGATGAGCATAGGAGCTATGGAAAAATAAAGATTGGTCTGAGCCCAATAACATAGCTTCTATCTCTTTAATTCATATAATCTGTGTTCTTTCCATTCTTTCATTCTTTCCTGGAAAGCTCCCTCCCTGAAAACAGAGAGCTCTTCCTACTAATGGAAAAGTGAAAACTGCTTGTCAGTTTCCAATGATGCTTGCATTCACATTACTCTGGTTAAAGGAGGCAACTATGGTCTTAGTTTTCTAGCTCCTTCTTCAATGTGGTTGTGTTGTCCTGGAGTAAGCCACCTGGAAGGGTACTTTCATTTCTGTTACCTGGATGAAGAAATTGCAAAATAAGATGCTGGGGAGAGAGCTGGGTTTAATGTGAGCCTTTCATGGTCAATGTTTAGTTGCAGAATCTGCCTCCTAGCCTGGGTAGCCACTGAGAAAACTAAGGAGGCCACAATGAAAGAATTAGAAACTACATCTTATTTATATTACTTTTACAATTTTTATCTTTAAAGTACACTTAAAGTCAATGTTAACATAACACATTTACATGTGTAAAAGTAGGTGTTTTATTGTTGTAGGGTGTTTTCTTCTTTTTTCTTTTTTTTTTTTTTTTGGTTGTTTGAGAAATTGAGCACTAGAAATAAAGAAAGGTGCTTTCAAGTTAATATAAAATACCAACTCGTATCAGTAAGCATTACCCACAATAACCCCCCAACACCAGCAAATATAACATAAAAGTAGAGTTTGTCAAGAAAGGGAAGCATGGAATTTGTAGGTCTAGTGTGACACCCAGTCCCTAACTTCTACACTAAGCCAGGGGGAAAGCAAGAGTGTATCACTCAAGCTCTGGCAGCCTCCACCCTTGGTGTATGAAGGGCAAGACAGTTAAGAATTGCCTGTAGGTCAAGTGGCACTTTTGGCAGACAGCCAGGCTCAAATAATTTCGGTGGGACTCTTCCTAGGTAATCAACCAGCCAGAGTGGGGAACTTAATCAATTCAGTATACTGCTCTGGGATATTTGAATGAATATGGTCAAGAAGTTTCTGCCTAGTACTGCAGCATGTCAGGGAACTCTGAAGCACCAAAACCCTTGAGGGCTCTAAAAATTCACAAATTCATCCTAAAATAATTCAGAATTTCAATGCCTGCTATGCAGAGCAGAGGCAGCTAAAAGGGAATTACAAACAGCATGAGCTGTTAGTTATTTCCCCTATAAACTTTCTATTGTAGCTGTAATAAATTACCTTATAGCCAGTGGCTTAAAACAATACATATTTGTTATCTTATAGTTATGTAGGTTAGAAATCCCTATGGATTTCACTAGACTAAAATCAAGGTGTCAACAGATCATATTTCATTCTGGAGGCTCTAGGAGAGAATCTCCTTTCTTGGTCATTCAGGCATTGGCAAAATTCAGTTCCATTCACTTACAGGACTGAGGTCCCTCTTTCCTTTCCAGCAGCCCACTGGAGGCAGCCCGTATCTCCTCGAAGTCTCTCTCCAGTCTCTTTTTAGAATATCCTACATCTCAGAGCAAGGAACTGGGCATAAAACCCTTCTTACATTACCATATTTCTGACCTTTATTTAAAGCATCTTGGATTGCACCTAGGAAAGCTTCTCTCCTTTTAAAGGCCCTTGTGATTAGAGGGTGCCCACTCAAACAATCTAGTCTAATCTCATGTCAAGGTCTGTAACCTCAGTCAGAGGCTGGGTAAGGCTTTGTTACTTCATTCACACTTTTGTGAGGTAAGGCTCACTGTCACAGGTTCTGAGGATATGTAGTGGATACCCGTGGGAAACCATTATTCTGCTTACCACACACATCTTTTGTTATTTCCCTTCCTTTCAACTCTGGAAGAGCCAGCAGATGGAGAGAATTATAGTAAAAGAGTAAATACTGCTATTGAGGTACCACTAGTCCCAGAATCTCACCACAATTAATTCAACCCATTCAATGAACCAGTTGCACATATTCTAATACTTTAATTTTTTGTCATTTTATTATATTATTAATGGTATGGTTATTTAGAAATGGCAAAGAACATATACTCATCTGTAACGGGTTTGTTGTTCCCTTGTGCTGGGACTTGCAGTGATGGGGAAAAGAATTTTTGCTCTTGATTATCTGACAGCTGTATTCAATTACATATTTTGATGTAAGTTTTTAAAAAATCACTTCATAAAATATGATAATAGTGATTATTAATTACCTGCTTATATGTTTCAGGAATTACACAAGGTACTTTAGGATTACTATTATGTTTAACCTCACAAAAAAATTGTTTTATAATTTCTGTTATGTATATGAGGGACAAGGAGTCAAACAATTTCTCTTAAGTCAGACAGCTAATGAATGGAAGAAAAACACTTGGATCTGCATTTGCTTTACTTCAAAGTAGGGGTCTTAACAAGTAGAACATTTATTTTTTTTCTCCCGTGGTTTCTCTAAGTATATCTTTGTGGATACTAAAGCAGCCAGAGAAAATTCCATACTCCACTAAAAGTTTTATGGCAGGGCATTCTGAAAGTTGATTTCATTACTTTGCAAAAGTAACAATTCACACCACTGTAAAGTAGAAAAATTATAAGTCAAATCAGGGGTGCCTGGGTGACTCAGTCAGTTAAGTGTCTGCTTTCCACTCGGGTCATGATCTCAGGGTCATGGAATCAAGCACTACATTAGGCTCCTTGCTCAGCAGGAAGCCTGCTTCTCCCTCTGCTTGCCACTCCCCCTGGTTGTGCTCTCTCTCTGACAAATAAATAGATAAAATCTTTAAAAAAAAGTGTGAATGAAGTGAAATCTAGACAACTACACTATTTTTTAAAATTATAAGACCAGATGTCATTTTCAGATAGATGGAATTTATCAATTCCTCAAAGAATGAAGAATGTTCAAGGAGAATTTTTGAAATGTCTTACGAGCCTAGTGGCAAAGACTCACCTTGTTTTATTTTTGTGAGAAATTTTTGGAACAGGGTAATTAATCACACTGTATAAAAATGGAAGAAGTGATAAACAATCTTCAACACAAGGCAGCAGTATTTATACCTTGTATCACTTTAAAATACTGCTAACTATATATAATAGTCATAAGACTATCATGTTTTCAAAAGGTTGGCATACTTGAAAATGAAGATACTTTAGGGTGCCTGGGTGGCTCAGTTGGTTGATTGACTGCCTTCGGCTCAGGTCATGATCCTGGAGTCCTGGGATCGAGTCTCACGTCAGGACTCCCTGCTGGGCAGGGAGTCTGCTTCTCCCTCTGACCCTCCCCCCTCTCATTCTCTCTCTCTCAAATAAATAAATAAAATCATTAAAAAAATGAAGATACTTTAAAAATTCAACTTTAAATTGTATTTAGGGAAATAAAACATATCTTGATGCAAACTTCAAAGATGGAACAGGAATAGACTTTTGGGCAGATGGGCTAGGGTATAAGCTAAATGGGCATAGAAAAGGAGCATTCCACGTTCACCTCAAAGGAACTAACTTTTCTGTGGGGGAGGGGCTAACATTTCTGAAGTGAGTTTATAATATGGTTAGTAATGTATTAGTAAAATAATGCTGTCTGTTATAATAAACAATCCCCAAATCTCATTGGCTTTAACACTCACTCAAAGGATTCTTACACAAATTCCAATGCATTTGTTTCTTGATCCAGTGAGTCTCTTTCAGGTGGTGACTTGACTTGAAGAGAAGATCCTTTCTATTTCTACTTGTAGCATCACAGGAAGACCTCTGCTGGATATTCTTCAACGAGCAGGAAGATGAGGAGAAAGCACTGATGGAAATAGTGAAGGTCTAGGGGACCAAATGTTGTATAATTCCTTCTATAATTAAAAGGAAAAGATGAGGTTGCTAAAACAAATAACATATATCAATAGGATAAACTTGAATAAAACCATATCAATAATTACATGAACATGAACTGTCATGGTGGAAAAGGCAGAAATGGTCAGTCAGGATAGAAAGCATGATCTGGCTCTCTGCTGTCTGAACAAGTACACATTGACTACAAAAATACAGAGTTTGAAAGTAAAAAAATAAAAACAAACTTTAGGGACGCCTGGGTGGCTCAGTTGGTTAAGCGGCTGCCTTCGGCTCAGGTCATAATACCAGGCTCCTGGGATCAAGTCCCATATCAGTCTCCTTGCTCAGCGGAGAGCCTGCTTCTCCCTCTGCCTGCCACACCCCCTGCTTGTGCTCTCTCCCTCTCTCTGACAAATAAATAAATAAAATCTTTTAAAAAAACACAAATTTTATTACACAAATTATAAGAAAACCAGAATGAAAATGTTAATATCAGAAAAGGTAACTTTCAAGAAAAAAAATATTACCAGAGAGAAAGAGGGATGGTTCATAATGACAAGCAAGTGATTTGCCTGGGAAATAAAGCCAATCAAAATATGTATTTATTGGGGAGCCTGGGTGGCTCAGTTGGTTAAGCGGCTGCCTTCAGTTCAGGTCATGATCTCAGGGTCTTGGGATTAAGCCTCCTGTAGGGCTCTCTGCTTAGTGGGGAGTCTGCTTCATCTTCTCAATCTCCCTCTGTGCTCTCTCTCCTTCTCAAATAAATAAAGTCTTAAAAAAACCCACATGCATTTAATAATAGAGTTAAAAACACATGAAGCAAATCCATCAAAACTAAACATAGAAATTGACAAATTCACATTAACAATTCAAGATTTTTTATTATCCTTCTCTCAGTAATTGATAAAATATGTAGCCAAAAAATTAAAAAATGGATTTTAATCATCATTATCAAATTTGAACTAACTGATATTTTAACACTCTAGGTAAAACTATAGAAGATATAATTTCTACTACTACAAATGGAATGTTTCCCCTCAAAAATCATATGATAGACTTTAAAACAATTAGCATTAAATTTCAAAAATATTTAAACAACAAATTTAAATTAGAGGTCATTAACATGAAGAAATCTAGAAAAATCCTTAAATTCTAGAAAAAAGTGAATAATAAATGATCAAAGAAGGAATCACAGGCAAAATTAGAAAATATGTCAAATTGAATGATAATGAAAAGAAAACTTAAAATTAGTGGGAGGGGGTGCCCGTGTGGCTCAGTCGGTTAGGCATCCAATTCTTGATCTCAATCAGGCCCTGAAAAAAAATCTGTGGGATGGAACTAAAGCAGTGTTGAGGAGGAGACTATAAAGTTTTAAACTTTAAAGTTTAAAATCAGTATGTTGGTTTCCATTTATAGAAAACAGGAAAGAAAAAGCAAATTAAGTCCAAAGTAATTAGAAAAATAATGATTGAAATAAAGAAATAATAATGAAGTTGAGAAAGATACAGAGAAAAAATTAAAACTCAAAATTGGTTCTTTAAAAGTTTAATATAATTTATAAGCATATAGAGGCTTAACAATTTTTTAGAGAAGTAAAATATGTACAAGTAATATCAGAAATGAAAGAGGACATATTACTAAATATCTTATAAATATTTAAAGAAAAATACAGAGCAACTAGACTATCTGAGTTGTTCAAATGCATTTTAATAAATGATTCTATAATCAAAAATGTTGAAACAAAATGAATCAAAAACAAAACGATTGAGCTCCTATTGACGATTCTACTAAACACTTAAGAAAAAAAATATCAATCATACTGAAACTCAAAAATAGAGGATGAAATACTTCCCACCCCATATTATGAGACTAAGTGCAGGATAACTATGATATCAAAATCTGAAGAAGAAATCATAAGAACAGAAAATTACATGCAAAAAAGTCCATTATAAAACTAGATGGAAAAGTTCTTGACAAAATGTTAGCAAACCAAATACAGCAATATATTAAAAGTATAAGTAATGCATCATGACCAGATGGGGTTTATCCCAGGAAATGACATTTTTAATATTTGAAATTAAGTTAAAATATTTCACTATATTGACAGAATAAAGGTAAACAATGACACAAAATTATTTCAAAAGATGAAGGAAAAATATTTGAGAAAATTCAACATCTATGCATAATTAGGAAAAAATTCAGAATATTATGAATAGAAAGAAACATCTTCTGTCTTTACCAGAGAGTGTAAAATGATATATTTTTGGCAGTTCTTATAAAGTTAGATACACAACTACCTTATGGCCCCATGAATTAACTTCATTGTATTTACAGAAGGTAAATAACATGCCTACAATAATACTTGCATAAGTGTTCATAGTAACTTTCCTCATAAATCCCCAACCTAAATATCCCAAATGCCTCTCATGTTGAAATTACAGTCATATAGTGGTTGACCCCCAGCAACACACACATACACACACACACACACACACACACACACACACACACACAAGCTAGCACTAATAAATGCAACAATGTGGATGAATTTCAAAAACATTACTATTTTTTTTTTAGATTCCACATGTGAGTGAGATCATATGTTATTTGTCTTTCTCTGGCTTGTTTCATTTAGCATAATGTCCTCAAGGCCCATCCATGTTGCAAATGTCAAGATTTTCTTATTTTCATGGTTGAATAATATTCCATTGTATTTTTATACTACATTTTCTTTATCCATTGGTCCACCAGTGAACACTTATGTTGTGTTAATTTCTTAGCTACTGTAAATAATGCTACAATGAACATGGGGGTGAGTATATCTTTTCAAGTGAGTATTTTAAATTCCTTCAGATAAATACCCCAACCTGAAATTGCTGGATCGTTTGGCATTTCTATTTTTAGTGTTTTGAGGAAACCCCATACTGTTTCCATAGGGGCTGCACCAGTTTACATTCTTACCAATAGGGCACAAGTGTTCCCTCTTTCCTCATCCTCACCAACACTTGCTATTTCTTGATCTCACTTCATGTGGAATCTAAAAAACAAAGCAAAAAGTGAAAAATGGGACTTACACAGAGAACCAGTTGGTGAAGGGCTGGGGGTGGACAAGATGCGTGAAGGGAATAGGAAAGGACAAACTTCCCATCATAAAATAAATAGGTCTTGGGGATATAATGTACAGCATAGTGACTATAATTAATAATAAAGTTGTATGTTTGATAATTACTGTGGGAGTAGATCTTAAAAGTTCTCATCACAAGAAAAAGAAAACTTTGTAACTATGTGTGGTGATAGATGTCAACTAGACTTACTGTGATAACCATTTTGCAATATTTGCAAATATCAAATTATGTTGTACACCTGAAACTAGTATGTTGATATGTTAATTGTATCTCAGTGAAAAAAAAAAAACATGATTTTTATCAAAAGAAGCTAATTAAAAATTAAGTCCATACTTAACAATTTTACTTATATGAAGTTAAAGAACAGACGAAAGATATTGTGAATAGAATCAGAGCATTCCAATCTTTATATGGTGAGGATTGACTAAAAAAGGAGTTTGTTTTCAGGAGAAAATTAACCATGTTTAGAAACACATCAGGGGGCGCCTGGGTGGCTCAGTCGAGAAGCGACTGCCTTCGGCTCAGCTCATGGTCCCAGGGTCCCGGGATCGAGTCCCACGTCAGGCTCCCTGCTCCGCGGGAAGCCTGCTTCTCCCTCCCCCACGCCCCCGACTTGTGTTCTTGCTCTCGCTATCTCTCTCCGTCAAATAAATAAAATACTAAAAAAAAAAGAAAGAAAAGAAACCCATGGAAAACGGAGGGCAGGAATGAGATCATAGACAGTATTCTTCAAGCCGAATTGTAATACCTCCCAATCCTGCTCCCACAAGCCTCAGAATACTAATAACCAACCTTGGAAGTTATATCTGGTAAGGACCAAAGACATGACTTATTTGATGTACTTATCTATTAATTGATTGATTTACTTACTGCTTGTAAAACTGAACCAGAGCAGAGAAAAGATATACAGAAACTGGTATGATATTTCTCAGCCAAAGGATGTCATGGATGAGGGTCTGTGTATCAAACTGGAAAACAACTAGTACAGACTGATGCAAAGTAAAGGAGTGTCGGAGGAGTTTTATCTTCTGGAGGAAAGGACATTAATCAATTGCTTTGTCAGGTATGATTCAATGGGGCACAAGTGTTGGGAAAAGATAATTAAAAACAAAATTTCCTCCCAATCCCTAAAACCTCTCCACAAGAGTAGAAGAAAAAGAAAACAACTTTATTATTAAATAAGCCTTGGACTAGAATGCGGTGTGCATCACAGTCTGAGACAGAAAGAAATCCCACCCTTCTATATAGCAAAGAAGATACAAACCCTTACATACATGTCCTTAAGTGGGAAGACTTGACAGCACCATTTGTCAGAGACAGTTCATCCCAAATTCACTTGGTATTTGGAGTGACCATCTGTGTTAGCTAATTGGCTTTCTCCACAGGAAAAATAAACTTCTATATCGTTATGAGAGAATGTAGTTTTGCAACTTGGAAGCAAAGCATCTGCTGAAGTTAGGCTCCTACCCACCCACGTAACTAGGACGCAGGGCCTCCATCTTCCTTGATGCTTATGTTTCAAAAAGATGGTTCCCAGTTCCTTGAGAAACACATTCTTGGGTAGTAAAGCTAAGAGGTTTGTTTAGTTTTTTAAAAAAGTTTACCAACATTTCAAGAGACAAAGAATCTATAATTACAAACTTTATAATGTTAATTATTTAGGGAAAGGGTGGGGAAGTCAAATACTTTCCCTTATTTTCAACAAGGAGAATT
This sequence comes from Callorhinus ursinus, assembly GCF_003265705.2. Taxonomy (NCBI): domain Eukaryota; kingdom Metazoa; phylum Chordata; class Mammalia; order Carnivora; family Otariidae; genus Callorhinus; species Callorhinus ursinus. Next base: position 71,447,461 of record NW_027397065.1, on the reverse strand, counting down.
AAGCTTCCTTTTGAAAATTTGTATCTGCTTGTACACAAGACTCCTCTGTTTTCTTTCCTGCCATTTTTGACTTTTTAAAAGTATTACTAGGTGATGTTCTGATTAAAAATTGAAATATAGCATAAGTAAAATCACATTTCCCATCCTTTACTCAATAACTTTTTAAAGGCACTGAATATAAACAACCCAGAATCTTTAACATGTTCAACAAGACTTCATCTTTGTCTCTGCCTATATTCACAATCTCGCCTCACTGCACTTTCCCCTTATCTCACTAGCTTTCAGTCATGTTAATTCAAATTTTCTCTTATTATTTTATTTTGTAATTTATAAAATTTGGCAAGTAATTGATTTTCCCAGTTTTTCTCCAAATAGTATTCCCTTTCCCCACTCCTCATCTGAGGAGCTCATATTCACCCTCAAGGCATAGATTTCTCTGACTCCAATTAACTTAGGTCACTCTGCTGTGCTCTTTTAGGTTACCTTATGTTTTTTCTTATTTTGCATCATCTTCCAGAAGAGTACTTGGGTTATTGTGAGTATTCAGTTAATATTTGTATTGTACATATTTTCCAAGAAAATGGTCACAACAGAAGTCTGATCAAAAAACCTAAGCCCTCATGAGTTTAAAATGCCAGAAAAAGAGGACAAAGAAGAAGAAAAAGAAGAAGATGGAGAAGGAGAAGACAATCAATCAGAACCCACTTTAATCATTACCTACTTTGATTTAGCATCTGTCTAAACTTGTCTATAACATCAAAACTTGCATAATTTATCATGTAATTCTATAAAGGCACACGAAATGTAAGCTATTAATTAAAATTTAATATGGAATTTAAATGAAATAGTTAAGCAGAAAGTTACTGGCAGATAATTCATTGGGGATATCAAAATTATTTTAATAGACATAGTATCAGTGATTAGATCAATTAGTCTATCCAATAGATATTTAAAAATTACTTTGCCATAGTTAAGAGTCTCTCATGGTTCTTCTCCCTCTCTGATGACTTCCCATTCAGTTTTCCCTCCCTTCCCCTATGACCCTCTGTGCTGTTTCTTATGTTCCCCATATGAGTGAAACCATATGATAATTGTCTTTCTCTGATTGACTTATTTCACTCAGCATAATACCCTCCAGTTCCATCCACGTCAGTGTAAATGGTAAGTATTCATCCTTTCTGATGGCTGAGTAATATTCCATTGTATATATATATATATGTATATGTATATATACATATATATATATATATATATATATATATATACCACATCTTCTTTATCCATTCATCTGTTGATGGACATCTCGGCTCTTTCCACAGTTTGGCTATGGTGGACATTGCTGCTATGAACATTGGTGTGCAGGTGCCACTTCAGATTGCTACATTTGTGTCTTTGGGGTAAATACCTAGTAGTGTAATTGCTGGGTCATAGGGTAGCTCTATTTTTAACATCTTGAGGAATGTGATGAGCACTGGGTATTATACACAACTGATAAATTATTGAACACTACATCTGAAACTAAGTATGTACTATATGTTGGCTACTTAAATTTAAATTTTAAAAATAATAAAATTACTTCACCACTGGGTTTTATTGAGGTACAATTGTCAAGTTTTCAAACTTTACAAAACTCTCCTCAATAGTCTGAAACAAATGGAACTTCAGATAAACAACACCTAGGTTTCAGTAGCATAAAGCAAAGCTTAGAGTGCAGCAAGGATGCAAAACACAGAACCACCCAAATCAAGGTATCTTCACATTTTATAACAGGCCACCTTCCTCCCAATGACCAATACAATGTTTCAATAAAAATTCTTGTCATTAAGAAAAGAAGACGTTTCATTGAAATGGACATGCTAGAAAAAGAATAAAATAAAAACAGTGAATATGTTTTTCTTACTATCTGCCAGATACTGTGCTCTAGACAAAGAAAGAGAGGGGGACAAAGTTTAACTTTTTTGCCCATCCGAATTTGTAGGCTGGAATGAAACAGGTTTTTCATGAAGTTATAAATTAATTATGAACATAATCTCTGAGAATAATCCCTTCAAAATATATTTTATTCCCAATTAAGAGACTATTATCCTTGCCCATCGAATATTTTTAATTGTCATTATGATTATTGTTGCCAATATTACTATATGTCTTAATGGATTTCTTTGTTAATACAGCTATCTGAAATAATCTATAAAGCTACAATTTATTTGACTCCTACCATATGCTGGGGCACTTTAGTATAGGTAGATAGATAGGGAGGTAGATGGAGAGATACATACATACATACATATATAATCAGATACATAGATAGATGTTAAATAAATAGATCTGGGTAGAAGAATGGACTTATAAGGGGCGGAGCAAGATGGCAGAGGAGTAGGAGACGTAGATTTCATCTGGTCTCAGGAATTCAGCTGAATAGGGATCAAACCATTCTGAACACCTACGAACTCAACAAGAGATCGAAGAGGAGAGTAGCAACAACTCTCTGAACAGAGAAGCAACCACTTACTGGAAAGTAGGACGTGCGGAGAAGTGAATCCAAGGCGCTATTCAGGAGCATAGATGGCAGGGGAGGGGGCCTCCCTCGGCTGCTTCTGGCAAGTGATAGAGCCGCGGAGCACAAAATCGGACCTTTTAGAAGTCGGCTCCGCTGAGGGACGTCGCTGCAGTGGCTAAGCGGGGGGTGGAATCCTCCCGGGACAGTGTGGTCTCAGGACCCTTGGAGTCACAGAAAGACTGGGGGTGCCTGAGTGTGGCAGAGCTCCCAGGTATCGGAGCAGGGAAGCCAGCTGCAGAGACGGAGATGAGGCGCGGGCTCTCGGCTCGGGGTTGCCATAAACTGTGATCCACGACCCAGTCAGGCCACTGCTCCTCCAGCAGGGACCCAACAAGTGGCAGATCCGGGGAGACTCCCCTTCCTCCCCCGGGAGGAGCGGTGCGGGAGCACACCGCAGGGATCTGCTGGGTTTGGAGACTCCATGTGGGGTCGGGTGCCAGAGATAGAAACACTCGGTCACAGGCTGGGTGAGCATGGAGTGCAGCCGGAGACCAGGGAGACGGGAGTGACTGCTTTTCTCTGGGGCCGCACTGAGGAGCGGGGCCCCGAGTTCTCAGCTCCTCTGGGTGGAGATTGGGAGGCCACCATTTACGCCCTGGTCCTCCAAAGCTGTACCGAGAGCTTGCAGGGAACAAAAGCTCCTGAGAGCAAACCGAGCAGCTTGTTTAGCCCTGACCGACAAGGGTGGGGCAATTCAGCCTCCGGCAAAGACATTTGGGAACCACGGCAACAGGCCCCTCCCCCAGAAGATCAGCACGAACAGCCAGCAAGCCAAGACCAAGTTTACCGATCAAGGAGAACGGGAGAACTCCAGCACTAGGGGAATACTGCACCTAGAACTCATGGCTTTTTTTTACCATGATTCATTAGTTCATCAAAATTAATTTTTTAACTGTTTTTTTTTAATTTACTTTTTCCCTTTTCAACGAACATCTTATCAATCCCTTTTTAAAAATAAATTTATTTTTCATTTTTAGAGTCATATTTTATCCCTTCATAGTAGTTACCCTTATTTTTGGCATACATATATAAGTTGTTCTCTCTTTAAAATTTTGAGATACAGTTTCTTCTAACAGATCAAAATATACCCTAACTCACTAGTGTATGGCTTTGTTCTAGTCTCCTGCCTGATCACATTCTCTCCCTTTTTTCTTTTTCTTTTTTAAATCTTCTTCTTTCTTTTTTCAAGCAACTTATCTTATCCATTCTTTTATAAAATCTTTTATAATTTTCATCTTTACAGTCATCTTCCATCCCTTCATTGTTTCAACCCTTACTTTGAATTTTCATCTTTACAGTCATCTTCCATCCCTTCATTGTATCAACCCTTATTTTGTACATATATGTCTTTCTTCCTTTAAAATTTTAGGAGGCGCTTTTTTCTAACAGACCAAAATACGCCCAAAAGCTAGTGTGTGGCACTGATCTATGCACTAGCCTAATCATATTTGATCATATTTGATCATATTCTGCTTTTTTTGTATTTTTCTGTTTTTGTTTTCTATCTTTTTTTTTTCTCTTTCTTTTTTCTTTCCCTTTCTTTTCCCCTGGTTTCAGGTCTTTTCTGATTTGTATAGAGTATATTTGCTGGGGACGTTGTTAACCTGTTAGCATTTTGTTCTCTCATTCATCTATGCTCCTCTGGACAAAATGACAAGATGAAAAAAATCACCTCAGCAAAAAGAACAAGAGGTAGTACCGTCAGCCAGGGACCTACTCAATACGAACATTAGTACGATGTCAGACCTAGAGTTCAGAATCATGACTTTAAAGATACTAGCTGGGCTTGAAAAAAGCGTGGAAGTTATTAGAGAAACCCTTTCTGGAGAAATAAAAGAACTAAAATCTAACCAAGTCGAAATCAAAAAGGCTATTGATGAGGTGCAATCAAAAATGGGGGCATTAACTGCTAGGATAAATGAGGCAGAAGAGAGAATCAGTGATATAGAAGACCAAATGATGGAAAATAAAGAGGCTGAGAAAAAGAGATAAACACCTACCGGATCACAAGGGCAGAATTCGAGAGATAAGTGATACGATAAGACGAAACAACTTTAGAATAACTGGGATCCCAGAAGAAGAAGAAAGAGAGAGAGGGGCAGAAGGTATATTGGAGCAAATAATAGCAGAGAACTTCCCTAATGTGAGGAAGGAAACAGGCATCAAAATCCAGGAGGCACAGAGAACCCCTCTCAAAATCAATAAAAATAGGTCAACACCCTGACATCTAATAGTAAAACTTACGAGTCTCAGAGACAAAGAGAAAAGCCGGAAAGCAGCTCGGGAGAAGAGATATGTAACCTACAATGGTAGAAATATTAGATTGGCAAAAGACCTATCCACAGAGACCTGGCAGGCCAGAAAGGACTGGCAAGATATCTTCAGAGCACTAAACGAGAAAAATATGCAGCCAAGAATACTATATCCAGCTAGGCTGTCATTGAAAATAGAAGGAGAGATAAAAAGCTTCCAGAACAAACAAAAACTAAAGGAATTTGCAAACACAAAACCAGCCGTCCAAGAAATATTGAAAGGGGTCCTCTAAGCAAAGAGAGAGCCTAAAAGCAGCATAGATCAGAAAGGAACACAGACAATATACAGTAACAGTCACTTTACAGGCAATACAATGGCACTTAATTCATACCTTTCAATAGTTACCCTGAATGTAAATGGGCTAAATGCCCCAATCAAAAGACATAGGCTATCAGATTGGATTAAAAAACAAGACCCATCCATATGCTGTCAGCAAAAGACTCATTTTAGACCCAAAGACACCCCTAGATTGAAAGTGAGGGGGTGGAAAACCATTTACTATGCTAATGGACACCAAAAGAAAGCTGGGGTGGCAATCCTTATATCAGACAAATTAGATTTTAAACCAAAGACTGTAATAAGAGATGAGGAAGGACACTATATCCTACTTAAAGGGTCTATCCAAGAAGAAGATCTAACAATTGTAAATATCTATGCCCCTAACATGGGAGCAGCCAATTATATAAGGCAATTAATAACAAAAACGAAGAAACACATTGACAACAATACAATAATAGTGGGGGACTTTAACACCCCCCTGACTGAAATGGACAGATCATCTAAGCAAAAGATCAACAAGGAAATAAAGACTTTAAATGACACACTGGACCAAATGGACCTCACAGACATATTCAGAACATTCCATCCCAAAGCAATGGAATACACATTCTTCTCTAGTGCCCATGGAACATTCTCCAGAATTGATCACATCCTAGGTCACAAATCAGGTCTCAACCAGTACCAAAAGATTGGGATTATTCCCTGCATATTTTCAGACCACAATGCTTTGAAACTAGAACTCAATCACAAGAGGAAAGTCAGAAAGAACTCAAATACATGGAGGCTAAAGAGCATCCTACTAAAGAAAGAATGGGTCAGCCAGGAAATTAAAGAAAAATTAAAAGAATTCATGGAAACCAGTGAAAATGAAAACACAACTGTTCAAAATCTTTGGGATACAGCAAAGGCAGTCCTGAGAGGAAAGTATATAGCAATACAAGCCTTTCTCAAGAAACAAGAAAGGTCTCAAATACACAACCTAACCCTACACCTAAAGGAGCTGGAGAAAGAACAGCAAATAAAGCCTCAACCCAGCAAGAGAAGAGAAATAATAAAGATCAGAGCAGAAATCAATGAACTAGAAACCAAAAGAACAGGAGAATAGATCAACGAAACTAGGAGCTGGTTCTTTGAATTAACAAGATTGATAAACCCCTGCCCAGACTTATCAAAAAGAAAAGAGAAAGGACCCAAATCAAGAAAATCATGAATGAAAGAGGAGACATCACAACCAACACCAAAGAAATACAATTATAAGAACATATTATGAGCAACTCTATGCCAGCAAATTAGATAACCCGGAAGAAATGGGTGCATTCCTAGAGATGTATCAACTACCAAAATTGAACCAGGAAGAAATAGAAAACCTGAACAGACCTATAGCCACTAAGGAAATTGAAGCAGTCATCAAAATCTCCCAAGAAACAAAAGCCCAGGGCCAGATGGCTTCCCAGGGGAATTCTATCCGACATTTAAAGAAGAATTAATACCTATTCTCCTGAAACTGTTCCAAAAAATAGAAATGGGAGGAAAACTTCCAAACTCATTTTATGAGGCCAGCATTACCTTGATCGCCAAACAAAAGACCCCATCAAAAAGGAGGATTACAGACCAATATCCTTGATGAACATGGATGCTAAAATTCTCACCAAAATACTAACCAATAGGATCCAACAGTACATTAAAAGGATTATTCACCATGACCAAGTGGGATTTATCCCTGGGCTGCAAGGTTGGTTCAACATCCGCAAATCAATCAACGTGATACAATACATTAACAAAAGAAAGAACAAGAATCATATGATCCTCTCAATAGATGCAGAAAAAGCATTTGACAAAGTACAGCATCCTTTCTTGATCAAAACTCTTCAGAGTATAGGGATAGAGGGTACATACCTCAAAATCATAAAAGCCATCTATGAAAAACCTACAGCGAATATCATTCTCAATGGGGAAAAGCTGAGAGCTTTTCCCCTAAGGTCAGGAAAGCGGCAGGGATGTCCACTCTCACCACTGCTATTCAACATAGTATTAGAAGTCCTAGCCACAGCAATCAGACAACAAAAAGAAATCAAAGGCACCCAAATCGGCAAAGAGGAAGTCAAACTCTCACTCTTTGCAGATGATATGATACTATATGTGGAAAACCCAAAAGACTCCACCTCAAAACTGCCAGAACTCATACAGGAATTCAGTAAAGTAGCAGGATATAAAATCAATGCACAGAAATCAGTGGCATTCCTATACACCAACAACAAGACAGAAGAGAGACAAATCAAGGAGTCAATCCCATTTACAATTGCACCCAAAACCATAAGATACCTAGGAATAAATTTAACCAAAGAGGCAAAGGATCTGTCCTCAGAAAACTATAAAATACTCATGAAAGAAATTGAAGAAGACACAAAGAAATGGAAAAATGTTCCATGCTCATGGATTGGGAGAACCAACATTGTGAAGATGTCAATGCTACCTAGAGCAATCTACACATTCAAAGCAATCCCCATCAAAATACCATCCACTTTTTTCAAAGAAATGGAACAAATAATCCTAAAATTTGTATGGAACCAGAAGAGACCCCGAATAGCCAGAGGAATGTGGAAAAAGAAAAGCAAAGCTGGCGGCATCACACTTCCGGACTTCCAGCTCTATTACAAAGCTGTCATCATCAAGACAGTATGGTACTGACACAAAAACAGACACATATATCAATGGAACAGAATCGAGAGCCCAGAAATGGACCCTCAACTCTATGGTCAACTCATCCTTGACAAAGCAGGAAAGAATGTCCAATGGAAAAAAGAGAGTCTCTTCAACAAATGGTGCTGGGAAAATTGGACAGCCACAGGCAGAAGAATGAAACTGGGCCATTTCCTTACACCACACACAAAAATAGACTCCAAATGGTTGAAAGACCTAAACGTGAGACAGGAGTCCATCAAAATCATAAAGGAGAACACAGGTAGCAACCCCTTCGACCTCAGCTGCAGCAACTCCTTCCTAGAAACATTGCCAAAGGCAAGGGAAGCAAGGGCAAAAATGAACTATTGGGATTTCATCAAGATAAAAAGCTTTTGCACAGCAAAAGAAACAGTCCACAAAACCAAAAGACAACCGACAGAATGGGAGAAAATATTTGCAAATGACATATCAGATAAAGGGCTAGTATCCAAAATCTATAAAGAATTTATCAAACTCAACACCCAAAGAACAAATAATCCAATCAAGAAATGGGCAGAAGACATGAACAGACATTTTTCCAAAGAAGACATCCAAATGGCCAACAGACACATGAAAAAGTGCTCAACATCGCTCGCCATCAGGGAAATCCAAATCAAAACCTCAACGAGATACCACATCACACCAGTCAGAATGGCTAAAATTAACAAGTCAGGAAACGACAGATGTTGGCGGGGATGTGGAGAAAGGGGAACCCTCCTACACTGTTGGTGGGAATGCAAGCTGGTGCAACCCCTCTGGAAAACAACAGTATGGGGGTTCCTCAAACAGTTGAAAATAGAGCTACCATACCATCCAGCAATTGTACTACTGGTTATTTACCCCAAAATACAAATGTAGGGATCTGAAGCGGTACGTACACCCCAATGTTTATAGCAGCAATGTCCACAATAGCCAAACTGTGGAAAGAGCCAAGATGTCCATCGACAGATGAATGGATAAAGAAGAAGTGGTATATATACACAATGGAATATTATGCAGCCATCAAAGGGAATGAGATCTTGTCATTTGCAACGACGTGGATGGAACTGGAAGGTATTATGCTGAGTGAAATAAGTCAATCAGAGAAAGACATGTATCATATGACCTCACTGATATGAGGAATTCTTAATCTCAGGAAACAAACTGAGTGTTACTGGAGTGGTGGGGGATGGGAGGGATGCGGTGGCTGGGTGATGGACATTGGGGAGGGTATGTGCTATGGTGAGCGCTGTGAATTGTGCAAGACTGTTGAATCACACATCTGTACCTCTGAAACAAATAATGCAATATATGTTAAGAAAAAAGAAAAAGAAGAAGATAGCAGGAGGGGAGAATGAAGGGGAGTAAGTCAGAGGGGGAGATGAACCATGAGGGACGATGGACTCTGAAAAACAAACTGAGGGTTCTAGAGGGGAGGAGGGTAGGGGGATGGGTTAGCCTGGTGATGGGTATTAAAGAGGGCACGTTCTGCATGGAGCACTGGGTGTTATGCACAAACAATGAATCATGGAACACTACATCAAAAACTAATGATGTAATATATGATGATTAACATAACAATAAAAATTTGAAAAAAAGAATGGACTTATAGAATCTTTTCCCATTTTAAAAATGATAAAACAGGAGTGCAGAAATTTTGAATTACCACACACGTATATTTAGGAACAGGAAGAAAGATGACTGGAACTCAGAACACTCTGAATTCTAAAATCACTTGTGTTTCCCCTCTGCCATTCTACCTCTTACAGACATATGCACATGTATCAAAACAATCAAAACTGGCACTTTTTAAAAATGTAACTTCATTATTAACAGACTCTGAGGTCCTACATTTTTCTAAAATATGATAATATTTTGATTAGAATAAAGTATTCACATCACTGAACATAATATATATTCAGTGCTCAGAGCAAAATTATAATGAGAATAGGGATTTTAAAACTTGATTACTGATTAAGTTGTACATTGAAGTGCTCTCATAATTATTCCAGGAATTTTTATTGCTTATTTATTTGTATTTGGTTTCTCCATGTTTAGAAAAACGAAATGACTCATTCTTTCTCATTAAATTTGAAAGGTGAATACTGATTGGAACTCTTACTTTTTTGGAGGAGATAAGAGAAATTAAGTAATTTGCTCAAGATTACATAGTTTGAAGGTGGCAGAGTTAAGATTAATGCATGCCTGTCTCACTCAAAATCCAAAACCCAAAACCCAAAATGATTGTCACCATCTTATATTGTCAATAGATTCCATGGAATAAATACCATAAAACTAGTGGTAATGTTGATTCCATTGTTATTAATACCTCCTCTTTCAATTTTTAGTCACTAAACCATATCAATATCTTCATTAAATCTCTTCCTTTCCAGACCTGCTAGTTGATGGACTATTGAATAACAGTATCAATAAGTGGATCCTAGTCAAATTTTTAAAATAGATATGAATGTTTATATTTACCCTACCACTTGGGTAATATACTGGCCAATCAGTGAACCCTAATATTTACAAATCTTGTCAGATGCCTTAGGTTATCTACCCAACATTTATTCCTTATCATCATCCTCCAAATAAATTCTTACTTTTTTTCTGGGGCTAGGGCATCCAGCTCCATAGGACAACTCAAAATTTATCTAATCCAGTCATAATTATCTTATCCCTATGTGCAGTGTTGGTCGAAGAGTGAACTTCGATCTATTTCTCACAATAGAAATATTTTCATCTTAGAAAAGAAATAGATGTGAGGGAAAATTCTTATGCAGCAATATTGGAACAATACACCTGTAATTTATATATATATATATATATACTGAGCATGGTAGAAGAGGAAAATGGAAAGAATTTGTATCCCTGAACTCCATGTCACATATGCAACACAGCATCCCTACCTTTCTTGTCAAGTTGGTATGCTTTAAGGCAATTTTAGCCAAAAGCATTCTTCATGGATACACAAGCTTATTGGGTAGGGAGGACAAATGAAGAAACTGCTTTTGCATTTTCAAGAGATCACTAATTAAAACTAAGTTTTCTCAATACTAATTTTTAATTATCGGTTGTTTCTGGAAATACAACAGCTAACAATAGAGACAAATCCCTTCCCTTCTGTTTTTGCATTTTGGGGAAGTCAAGCAATAAACAATTAACTAAGTTGAGTGTGTCATAAACTGATATGAATAAAATAAAGCCAGGCAAATGAAAGGGAGTGCTGTGGGAGGTTGATTTCAGTATATACTTTGGGAGAATCCTCACTGAAAACATAATATTTGAACAAAGAACTGGTACAAAATATGTAGGTAATTGGCTGAAAGACATTCCAGCCACCAGGGACAGCAAGTGCAAAGGTCCTGAGGCAGCAGAATACCTGGCATATTCACAGAAATGAAGGGGTCTAGTGTGGATGGAAGAGTGCAAGGTAAAGTAGTAGGAGATGAAGTCAGAGATGTTGCATAGAGCAGTGAGGGAATACATAGGCCATTTAAAGAAGTTGGTCTTAATTCAGAATAATGAGTAAGAACACTGGGGGACTTCGAGCAAAAGAATGGTATGTTCTGTGATATTTAACAAGATAATCTTGATTGAATTAGGAATAGAATGAGAGTGATGAAGTGAGAAGCAACGAGACCAAGTCAGAGGATATTGCAGTAAACAAGGGGATAGACGACCTCTTCAATTGAGTATCTCATACCTAAAGAGATACAAATATTCTTATATGTGAATTTTAAACTAATAAGGAATTTTTGATAAAATTTGGAGAGGTGAAGGGATCAGCAAACATTTTAGGGAGGCGAATACTGAAGAGCCACATTAGTAGGGATGATGGTAAAATATTTGAATGAGGGGCGCCTGGGTGGCTCAGTCGTTAAGCGTCTGACTTCGGCTCAGGTCATGATTCCAGGTCCTGGGATCAAGCCCCGCATCGGGCTCTCTTCCCTGCTCGGCGGGAAGCCTGCTTCTCCCTCTCCCACTCCCACTGCTTGTATTCCCTCTCTCGCTGTATCTGTCTCTGTCAAATAAATAAATAAAATCTTTAAAAAAAAATGTTTGAATGAGAAGAGGTCATTGCTTGATAAACTGTGTCCTAACTCAGGCTGCTGTAACAAAATACCACAGAGTAGGTGGCTTAAACTACTGACATTTATTTCTTGGAGTTTTGGAGGTTGGAAGTTCAAGATTCAAAATGCCAAGCAGATTCTGTGTCTGGTGAGAGCCCTCTTCCTGACTTTCAGACGGATGTCTTTTTTGCTTTGTCTTCAAGTGGGAAAGGAGAGAGAATGAGAGCTCAGGTCTCTCTTTTCTTATAAGGACACTAATCCCATCATGGGAGCCCCACCCTTGGGACTTTATCTAAACCTAATTACTTCCCAAAGTCCCTACTTCCAAACACCCATCACATTGGAAGGCAGACCTTCAAATTTTGCTGGGCTGAAGGGGACCCAAACTTTAGTCCGTGATAAACTGCTTTGAGGAACAATAATACTGGACTATAGACAACAGCGGGTATCTTCACTGTCAACATGTTGCTTAGCCAAGCCTTCTACTTAGTCACTAGACCTACCACCTATTTCAATTTCACCTTTCAATTTGTTGAAATGAGTTTCATAACTTTTCTGTCCTTTCTCATCTTGTTCCCAGAGCTGACCCCCTGAAAACAACAACAACAACAACAACAACAAAAAACAGCCAGTTTGAACAATACGCAGTCTGAAAAATTTTAGATCAAGGTAGCCTGGGAATTATCCAAACAGTGGTTTAAAAGTGATATGTTCCTGTGAACCTGAGAATGAAGACTCTTTAACCTCAAGCTGTTACACTCTGAGGGACTGCTGAGCTTCTGATTGACATGTACACTAAGGCCAAAAATTGTTGATAGAATTTATCACAAAGAACTCTCAAAATTGAAACTCACAGAGGTCTACAAGAGGGACATCAAGTGCCTAGAATTGGATAATTCCCAGACCTGCAAAATGTGGCAGATATCCGAGGGGATATGTATGGCAGAGGGAAGAAAATGTGGTGTAACTTCCAGAAATGAATAGCAGCAGAGAGTGGGAATCTGTCTTCCCTAGGGCAGAGGGCAAGGATCCAGTTTCCAATCCCCAGATGGACATCAGGCAAAGCAGGACTTCAATACTGACAGCATTTGAGCCTCAGGCTTTAAATTACTATAATTAATTAGAATGTTAAATACATAATCTGAAAGGCAAGGCAAAAATAGAGGCAAAGGAAAACTTTCTCAGGGATGAAATGAGCCCCACCCCCCATGTACGTGTAAACTTTAAAGTAATAGTTGATGATGGCAGCTCTGAAGATAAAAGTGGTTTTTAGAGAGATGACAGAAGAAAACTCAAATAATTAACACTATAATCGTTTTTCAAGAATTGATAATAATCCTGGTTATATATTTGTTGTTATAGTTTAATGAGTAACAACATAATGTTTTTAAAAAATGAAATAATAATAATAAACATAAAATAGCTGTTACTTTGGAGGACATTTTATGTATTAGGCACGGCAAAACAACTCTCTGCATTTTATCTTGTGAAATCAATGCAATAAACCTGAGCGGTAGGTACCATTATTCAACTTCCAAAGACAGGAAACTGAGTTTCAAAGAGGTTAAGTAATTTGTCCAAGGTTGCAGAGTCAGTGAGTGGTTTAAATCCCAAACCTGATCCCTGCCCACTAAATCTCTCTGAATCTTAACTAATCTGCAATAGAAACGTCTTTGCAATGTCCATGTTCATTGTTTTTGTTCTAAGCAAAACAAACTGTGACAAGGAACCGCCGGAGAATATTAGAGGTGAATGGAAGCTTATGAATCAAATAGAACAGTGGTTCTCACTGAGAAAGAGAAAGGCAGTTTCTTTGGTACGTGTGTGTGTCAGGGAGAGGGACTGGAAAGATATTGTGAGACTCGATCATTTAGGGGGTTTTTAAAATTCTACTTTGATAAACTCCTTTGGGTAACCCCTGTTAAAAGTTCTGAATTATACTCCAGCAGCCCTATCTGGTCACAGATTAGGAAGTTAATTTCTAGAAAGTGTTTCTTGGATGTCTCAAAGCCTTCGAGGATGATTTCTCTTAGCCCCTTTTACTGTGATGCCCGGAAATCTGCATTATAATAAACAGAACAAATTAGTTTTATTTACAGTAAAGTTTCATCTAACTCCTCTTCCAAAAGTATTGAAGCATTTGCAAAAGTTTCGCCCCTAATTAATGTTTGAGACTGTCAGAATCCCTGTCTCCTCATGTAGTCAGAACATTTCAAAAAGCATAATATCTGTGATGTAAAATTCGAAGAAACTAAGAGAAACTACTGTTTCATCATGGAGGCTGTGCCCAATACTAACACACACATAATAGTAAGTCAATGATAGGTGTTAACTGAATGAGGCCACATCATATAGGCTGACAAAAGTTAACTGAAATGGAAAATTCCTGAGTATTTAGGTTTCCATGGTTTGAAAGTGGAACGCACTAAAATTGCAGGCAAGCTGAACTGACTAAATTTTTCTGTGTTGTACTGAGTTTATGGTGGCCTCACATTACCTTTCATCTAGTTAAAGAAAGAAAGCTTCTTGAAAAAGAGTGGAATCACAGTTCTGAAAGTTGGCAGAGTAAGGGAAGTTGCTTCTAACATAAGGACTGTGAATCTAATCTCAGGAAAGTAACCATAAAGAATGTTTCACTAATATAAATACATTACTCACATATTGGCTAAAGATTAGTGCAATTCAATTTCAAAATAAAAAGAAAAAATGTACATACTTTCTAAGTTTAATAATTTGATGATCTTCTCTACTATGATTTCTATAATTTAGTATTTCTTGAGTTCATCCTTACCATCAAAACCATATTTAAGTTACATAGTTGATATGTCCCAAGGATCGATCTTTTTAAAGTAAATTTATGTCTGATTCGAAAGCATTATTTGTTTTCCTATCGATTTATTTATTTATTTTTAAAGATTTTACTTTTTAAGTAATCTCTACACCCAAGGTGGGGCTCAAACCCACAACCCCGGAATCAAAAGTCATATGCTCTACCAACTGAGCCAGTCAGGTGCCCCATTCCTATCTATTTAACTTGGTAATATTATATTCCTTAAATCCCCTGATGTCAAATACAGAAAACATTTTTCTCTTTTTTAAGAGAGTCTGTCAATTATTATTAAATATACTACGCATGTAGTTAGTTTTTCTGTAGGTTGCCATATAGAGTAGTCTTGTAAAGGGTAACCCTCTTGAGGGCAAACTACAAAAACTTCTTATAGTTGTCAAAGTAAATTGTTTTTTGTACACTTTTGTTTTGACGTCTCATACTGGACATGCCCAGGCATCTTAACCAGACAGAATCTGCCTCATGACAGTGTTGCTCTTTCCCTTCTCTCCTTCTACCAAAGGCTCCTGGAGCGCCTTCCTTCCTCTAAGCACATGAAATCTGTGATCTCCTTTGAGATGGATATTAATACCATTTCAGTCTTTTGTGGAAATGAGATTAGAACTCTAAATGTTCAAAATCCAACGGCCTTTAATGAAAAATGATAGGAATTATCACACACCTAGAACTTAGAAAGGATGGAATCGTATTTGCACATTATTAAAGATCTGAATAATTTAGGTTATTTTTAGATTTGAACTGCTTAGAGGATTTTAGAAAGCTCAATTTAAACTGCTCAAGAAATGCACTAGCTCATCCTCATTTCAGCAATCTCACATCACTTAAAATTTTTTCATGGAATAAGATTTGGCTGTTACAAAATGAACAGATTTTGGAACTCAGATCAACAGTGGAGAAACACTAAAATTTTTAAATAAAATTTATTTAATTATTATACTGTCTTTAAAACATTTTTCTTAGATGAATGCTTTGCTTTGTTTTGCTTTTACTTTCTTTTTCCAGTTCTTTGGTTTAAAAAAATGGATTTTTTCTAAGTCTTGTAAGTAATATAGAGTAATAGCATTCTAGTCATGCATCAGTGAACAGTGGAGAGAAAACAATTTGCTATAACCCAAATACGCTTTGTATTTTCAAAACAAATATGTTTCATATTTTCTCCAATAATCTATCAATTCTAAGTATTTTTTATGTTCAGTTTCCTTACAGGTAAAATACGAAATTAATATGTCTCTATGTTGTGAGGATCAACTGGTGGATTATAGGTACACTGTAAATATTTGGTATTATCTTTTATGAAATATAGATGTTGAGACAAGAAGCTTGGGCTAAAGAGGATAGCATATCTTAAAATTAAAGAGAATTAGAGATGAACAAAGAACACATGAGAAATGGCCGAGGAATACGAACCATGTGCATTGCCAATCCTCAGGGAAAATAGGAAACATTTTAAACCAAAAAGGTATTTCAGTCTAAAAATTAAAATAAGAGAAGTGGATGATAAATCTGAAAGAATCATTCCTGATTTGTGACCATAGATTACTAAAATGACCAAGAATCTAAAAATAAAGCTGTAGCTTTTAAAAAAAAAAATCTAGTGAGTGGAATAGGCAGTGTTAATATAAGAAAGGCTTTGAAGCAACTGCTTTCTCTAACAGAGTCTATACCTGCGCTCAAGACCCTTATCCTTACCTCTTTTGCTCTTTAAATTGCCTGACCTTTTTGTTATTAAGAAGGGTTTCAAGATTATAGAACTTGTGGCTGAAACTTCACAAAAGATGACTGCAAGCTGTTAGTCTAATTAAAAACTTCCTTCACAGAAGCCTTTGAATCCAGAGGAATAACAGGCTGTAACTTCAACTTCAAAAATGACATTTCAACAGGGCAACCTAAATGCCCGATCTGAAATATTGCATTTACTTTTAATATTTTTCAATTATCATGGATTAAAATAGACTGCTTTTATGTCAAATTCTATGAATTTTAGTAGATGTATAGATTCATGTGAATGGTCACCATCGTTAGGATATAGAACAGGTCCATCACCCTCAAAAGCGACCTAGTGCTCTTCCCTTATTCTCACCCCCTTCTGCCACCATAATCTATGGCAACCACTGACCTGTTCCCAACTTCTACAGTTTTAATTTTTACTTTGTTTTTTTTATTTTATTTTCAAAGGTGTAACATAAGTGGAACCATGCGATATGTATGCTACCTTTTAAGGCCAACTTATTTTACTCAGCACAGTGCATTAGAGATTCAACCAGATTGTCGCATCTACGAAAAACGCATTCGTTTTATTGCTGAATCGCATTCTCGTCTATTCCATCCCATTGTCCATTGTATTGAATTTGTTTATTCATTAGCCTCTTGTAACATATTTGTGTTGTTTCCAGTTTTCAGCAGGATGAATATGCTACAAATCTTTATGTGAAGTTTCTCGCATAGGCGTAAGTTTACTTCTGATTAAAGATCAAGCAGAGGGACTGCTTGGTCACACAGTTAAGTGTATGTTTAACTTCATGAAAACCACCAAACTATCTCCTACCATGTTCGTGTAATTTTGTGTCCTGATCAGCAATGTTAGAGAATTCTAGTTGCTCCACACTCTCCAGTGCTTAGTATTGTCAGCATTATTCTATTTTAGTTACTCTATTGGTCATGTACTGTTATCTCATCATGTCTTTTTTTTTTTTTTTCTTTTCTTTTTTCTTACTTTCTTTTTTCTTTCCATGAGGGCTAATGATATCGGATGTCTTTTTACATGCTTATTTGCTGTCTTCATATCCTCTTTGGTAAAATGTATCTTTTAGTCATTTTTAATGTGTGTTTTTTTTTTTTCCTTTAGGGTTGTGTTTTGAGAGTCTATTGTATATTCTCAATGCATAACCTATTTTGGATATGATATTTGTAAATATTTTCTTCTAGTCTGTGGTTTGCCTTCTTGTTTCCTCAACACTGTCTTTGTGAAACAGTTTTAGTTTTGTTGAAGACTGATTTATCCATCTCTAAAAAAAATGGATCGTCCTTTTGGTTCCATGTGTAAGAATTCATCACTTAACACCAGATAAGGGAACATGAACAGGTTCTAAGGTACTGTTAGATTCCAAAGCCAGCTCCAGGGTAGGGCCCAAAGAATGAGTTAGGGTTTCCTTGAGAAACCACAGAGATACTCTAAACAGTTTCTACCTGTAGGTGGCGTGAGGGAGGCATGTCTGAACAGGGCTCCATTGCTCAGCTGTTTTCCTGCCAAAGCAGCGTTTTTATTTTCGTCTGGTGAGACTTTTGTAAGACTTCTGACCTCTAGAACTGTAAGATATTAAATGTGTGCTGGTTTATGCCACTAAAATTTTTGGTAATTTGTTACAGAGAAATAGAAACTCATATAGTTGAAAACAACTATTCTAGTAATCTTGGAGAAATCGGCTATCAATGCAGAAAAAATAAAGAAAATTTTATTCTACCTCATACTGTGTACAAAAGTCATTCCTATGTGGCTTAAGTACTAAATGTGAATCCAAAACTTCTTGATGAAAGTATTTCTACTGAGAAAAATTTAAAAGGCAACTTGTATATTCAATAAAATATTAAGATATTCTCACTATTCCATTTAGAAAAATAAAAATATTAAAAATGAGTTGATATTTAATTCTTGTCAGACTAGAAATTAGAAATTACTCATCATGCTAATTGCTGACAGGAAATTGAGATAATAATAACTCATGTACTGTTAGTGAGTTTATAAATTGGTACAATCACCTTGGGTTTTAATTGTTATTATGCAGTAATGTTAAAAACCTGAAAAACCTAGGAAACTGTGCCTGGGTTTCTCCTTCACTTGTATATTACTACCACACTCACAACACTTCTGACACCAGATGTGTGAGTGTTTTTCCCACATCAAACCTTTCTCTGAAACACCAGCAGGGTGTCCTACAATTTAACTCAGTTCAGACACTATCTTCTTTGAGATAGCATCAGATCCCACAAGTTTAAAGGCTCAGTCCCACAAGATTGTCTTTCATTTTCAGACACCAATCACAAGTAGCAGGTCCCCATGTTACTCACGATTTCTGTCTGATTTGGCTGCAAATTGGAAGTTCTTATGACCCCATTTCCTTGGATTTGATCATTTGCTAGAACAACTCACAAGTCAGAGAAACACTTAACTTTTATCAGTTTATTATATGATAAAGGATATGATAAGGAATTCAGTGAACAGCAAGATGAGGAGATACAGAGGGCCAGGTCTGGAAAAGTCCCAAGTGGAAGAGCTCTGTTCCCATGGAGCGGGGTATAGCACACTCCTAGTGGTTGTGTTTCCCTGCACAGGAACTCTCTGAACTTTGTACTTATGGGATTTTTATGAAGGTTTCGTCACACAGGCATGATGAATCACGAACTCAATCTCTAGCACTTCTCTCCTTCCCGGAAGATGGGCTGGGGGTAGGGAGTAAGGCTGAAAGTCCAGAACTTCTAATCGTGGCTTAATGTTTCTGGTGACCAGCCCCCATCCTGGAGCTTTCCAGGAGTCCATCCTGGATATAATAACATAATAATATTATCCCAAGAGTCACCTCATTGGAACAAAAGACACTCCTATCACCCAGGAAATACCAAGGAATTTAGGAATTGTGTTGTGAACTAGGATTAAAGATCAAATATTAAAACAAAAGCTACTCCTAGTACTCTTACAAGGGTTTTAAGATCTCTGTGTCAGGAACTGGGGGGGGGGGAGACCAATACACATATTTTTTTCTATTATTTCACAATATTTATTGATTAACTGAGTGGGAAATCATTTTTACATAAAGCTACACAAAGAAAAAATATGATTGAATTTGCTCTGCTTTGAGAAAAAGGCATCTTCTGAAATCAGACACAATTGGGCTTCTTTTTCAATTCTGGTTTTGTGACATTGGTTAACTTATTCATGTTTACTGTGTCTTCATTTCTAAGTAAATTAAATGTAGCTTTCCATATTATAAATAACTATATCTATATGTTTATGTTGTATTGTATGGTATTATGCAACAAAAATATAAAACACATTTAGTAATACCCTTAGCACATAGTAATACTCCCAAATATTAGTCCCTGTTCTAAATAGTTTATTGTATTATCTCATTTTTTTGTCTGATATTTTCTCTCCTTACTTAAATTGTCTGTTTTGCTTGTAAAAAATAAAGATGAATATGGAAAATGATCATTTATAATGCTACCCAAATCCATCTGTTTATATTGCTGAATATGAAACCACCTTAAAATTTAGAGGCTTAAAACAACTCTATTATTTGCTCATGATTTCTTAGCAATTAGATTGGGCTCAGCTAAGCACTTCTGGTTTTCTATCCTGGGTGATTCACATAACTCACCTGTGCTGGGTAGTCAACTATAGTTACACTAGCAAATTGGCATTTGCTCCATCAGACTTTTAAACCTCCTGGATAAGATAGTAAAAATTCTCCTTTTGATTTCAGGGAAACATTCCATGAAGGTAAGAGCAAATATACAAGGCTCAGAAATTTACAGAGTCAATTTTCAGCATTATATTGGACAAAACAAGTCACAGAGCCAACCCAGGTTTAAGGACTTAGAAAATAGGATCCAATTATTTGATGGGAGAATCTGTAAAGTTACATTACAAAAGGAAAGAGGAATTATTGTGTTCTGCTATGGAAACTCTCTACTACACCAAGAAGTTGTTATTTAAAAATATTTATTAATTATTGACATACTCTATGCAGTATTTATGAATCATAAATGTTTTAAGAGTAATTGGTGTGACAATAATTTATTTGGTGTTTATTAAGGTAATGCTAATCATGATAATTTAGTATGGCATTTCTGTGGAAATTTATATAACTCAAGTTATATTTGAGCATAATACATTAATTATTAATGTGCATCATTTAAAATTATGTGATCAAATTAAACTCATTCCCAGAACTCTATATTTATGCCCCTCAGTTACAGTACCCGTGTAATACATCACTTTGACTATTACACAGAGTAATATATAAATCTTTCATTATCTGATTGCCATGATATTACTAATGTTCTTGGAACTTTTCAGTCATTTATTAAAGGTTATCTTGAGATGACCGAAGGTAAAAGTTTGCTTCTTTTCTCTTCTTTAAAAGTGATAACAAAGGGCAGGGGTGCCTGGGTGGCTCAGTCAGTTAAGTGTCTGCCTTCAGCTCAGGTCATGAGCTCAGGGTCCTGGAATTAAGCCCCACGTAGTGTCAGCATCTGGGCTCCCTGCTCAACGGGGAGTCTGCTTCTCCCTCTCCTTCTGTGCTCTCTTGTGCGCGCTCTCTCTCTCTCAAATAAATAAATAAAATCTTTAAAAGTAAATAAATAAATAAAGGTGATAGCAAAACTGAGGAAACAAGTGGGGTGAATACCACAGAAAGCCACTATCAGACACTCGTTAGAGCCTGATACTTATTAAAGACTAATCCAATGAAAATCAGAGAAATGACTGTTCTCCTCTGCTGTATTTGCTGTATTTGGAATTAGTTAATAGCAAGCTTCTTTTCTTTTCGTTAATGGATAATACTTCTATAAGTTTCATATATTTGTGGTCATTGAAAAGGGTTACAAACACCAGAGACAAAGTTTGCCCCAAGACATACCCAGTGGTATTATTTCTCTATTCTAAAGGAAGCTACAGAAAAGTCAACTCCCTTTCTTATAAAATAGTAACTCCATCGTTTATTTTCCAAAGTTGTCACTACTTCTTTGTTCTCAATTGCAAACTTTATCTCATTCTTCTTCAGCGTGTGTGAGGCGGGCATTTGGTCACAGATTAGTAAGTAGTTAAGTCAATGGGTGGATGGAAAGATAAGTGAATGAATGGGGGGTGGACAGACAGATGGAAAAGTAGATTAGATAAACCAAGAAAACAAAACAGATTGCATTATGACATTCCCAATTTAATTACTCTCATTTGGGATTAATTTCATACTCTGTAGCTTGACATAACCTTTCGTGAGTTCCGCTTAATGTCTTTCTATGCCTCATCTCCCACCATTCTCAACGTGCCCTAGCTCTAGCCACAATGAACTAACTGCAATTATCCAAATGCTTTCTCTATTTCCAGACTATATCTATAATTTTTACATAACCAAACATTCTTCCTTTGTGCCTAGTCCATGCTAGTTGTTAAAAACTTATCTCTAGTGTTACTTCACTTGGTTAACATTCTCTAGATGCCCTGAGGTAGATGCTCATTTGTACGTCCATGTATATGACCCAAAAATACACCCTGTATATAACTCTATCATTTTCATATATTCACTGAGTTTCTGAATACTTCTCTGCCCCTATATTTTGGTACTTAATTATTTAAATTGTCTAAAATTATTAGGAGACAAAATAATATTTGTGCAATATATAAGGTTGTAGTTAAATTTTCTTAAACAAGTGGAGGAGAAAATAAAATGTGAGTCAGCAATCTAAATTACCATATCTATATAGTAACAGTTTTATAAGGTGGTTATTAATATGAACAAGTAGATATATAGATTAATTTCTTAAATGATAAGAAAAAATAAATAACAGAAATTTATTGACCTTCTGTGTTTCAGGTAATTACCTTAACAGAATTTTTAACACTCTTTTTTCTTATTTTGTATTTATAAATTAATTTGAAAAATGTCTTTGCATTTACATAGTCCACTTGTTTCTCTAGTGACCTACTGTAAATTAATATATCCTATACATGTTAGATAAATAACAGGGTATTCAAAGGCTAATACCGTATTATCTTTTTAAAGTGAAGACTAAACCCACTACCTCTCTAAATTATATTTGAAAATGTTCTCGATTTGACAATTACTGATAATTTTACTTTTTAAAAATGTCAGTATATCATTAAAGTAGCTATTAAGCTGCTAATAGGCACTTAACATTGTGGTAGCTTATTATAAATAGTGTTAACAGTCCTACAACGTTTTCATGCAGGTCACTTAAACATATCACATAAATTAAATTAAATATAATCATCTAAAATAAAATGAAAATGACAATAAGTAAAAAAGATTCTGCATAGAGACTATTAACAAAGCTTACAGTTACATGAAGTCAGTTTCTATGAAGTTAAATTCAATATATGTGATCATAATATTTTTAAATTTTATTTTGTCCTAAAGTATCTCAAAAGTACATTTTAAGTGTGTTTAAAATGTGATATTTTGATGAAACATAATTTGAAATTTTAAAATATTTAATAAAAAGCAAAAGCAAAGCACAATATGAGAGTTTTAGCATCTCTTATCCAGGCATCTATCAAGACCTAGAGCAGCAAGAAATTATTTCTACCCAGAAACAAAGTGGCAAAATATGTAATGCAAAAACTTGTCCTCAGATGTTCTTAGCAGCAGCAATTATAATACCTGAAGAATGGAAACCATCTCCATGCATCTGATGGAAGGATAAACAATGTGGCTTATTCAGACATTATATTAACTGACCATGTTATAGGATGAATTGTGCCCCACCCCTCAATTCTTATGTTGAAATCCTAGCCACTAATACCTTAGAAATGTGACTGTGTTTGGAGTTAATGTCTTTAAAGAGAACACTGGGTTAAAATTAGATCATTAATGTGAGCCCTGGTCTCCTTACAAGAAGAGGAAATTTCTCTGCAAGAATGTAGAGGAAATTCCAAGTGAGGACACAGGAAGAGATGGCCATCTGCAAGCCAAGGAGAAAGGCCTCAAGAGAAACCAATTCTGCTGACACATCATCTTGGACTTCCAGCCTTCCAGAATTGTGAGAAACTTCATTTCTGTTGGTTCAGCCATCCAGTCTTTGGCATTTTGTCATCGGAGCTCTAGCAAACTAACAAAGACCATAAAAAAAATGTAGTACCGATATATTCCACAACATAGATGAACCTTGACATTATGGTAAATAAAAAAAAATCAGACATAAAGATTTCATTTCTATGAAATGCTCAGCATCGTCAAATTCATAGAGAAAGAAAGCAGAGTAGTGTCAATTGTGTGCTTGCTGGGTGAAAGGAAGAAGTCAAAAGTGACTATAAAACTTACATGATTATAAATGCCTATAAAATTTCTTTCTGTGGTGAACAGAATATTCTGGAATTAGATAGTTGTGATGTATGTGAAAGCTTGTACATACTCTAAAATATATATGAGAGAGACAGAGACAGAGTTAAGAGTCTCTTATGGTTTGCTTCCCTCTCTCTTTTTTTTCCTTTCCCCTATTTTCATCTCTTTTGTTTCTTAAATTCTGCGTATGAGTGAAATGATATGGTATTTACTAAAATTTCTCTCTCCAAGACCAGCTTCAGTGTGATGGGATTTCAAAATCCCTACTTTACTTGACTCCTTAAAAACATTTGGCATTATTGCCCTTCTCCCTTCTAAATACTTTCTGTCATATCTATAAGCCCTCTTTTATAGCATAAGTCCTTGTTATGTAGGCCTTCCTCAATCTTTTTTTCATACTCTTTTTCTTCTACCCACCCTATTATGATGCCAATATTCCTAATGTCTGTTTTGAAATCCAGGCCTCTATTGCTAATTTATTTCTGACATATTTATTTGTATGTCCTACCTGTAAAAATTCAAATTTTTATTAAACAATCCATTTCCTGCAATGTCCCATCCCTATAGAGTAAATGTAACCACAATCATCCACTTTACTCAAGCCAGAAAGGCAATATTTTGGAATGCTTTCTCTTGCTCACCATCCCCATATCCTCTTAAACTTCAAGTTCTGTAAATTCAAAATGTCCTGCTAATCTTCCAATTTCTTGTTCTGGCCACTCCCATTGTTCTTGTTTGCCATAAGATTGCTTGGGTTACAGTAATAGTCTCTTACCTACTACCTTCCTTTACAATAATAGTCTCTTACCTTCCATGTTCACTAACTATCTTTGGCACTATATGTACAATGTGATTTATAAGCCAAATTTGCTCGTGAACTTCTTTTTTTTAAAGATTTTATTTATTTATTTGATGGAGAGAGAGCACAAAAATGTGGAGCAGCAGACAGAGAGAGAAGCAGGCTTCCCACTGAGCAGGGAGCTCGATGTGGGCCTCGATTCCAGGACCCTGGGATCATGACCTGAGCTAAAGGCAGACGCTTAACCAACTGAGCCACCCAGGCGTTTCTTTCTTTTCCTTTTTTTTTTTTTTTTTTTTTTTAATGTAAAGAACTACAAAGAATCCCTACTGCCTTCAGGATAAAATCTAAACACTCTAGTTGCTATCTAAATCTTGTATTCATTAACCCTTACTTCTTCAGCATCGTCTCTTGCAACTGTTCCCTTCACCCTCATTCCACAGGCAAATTGAATTACTTAGTTTCTCCAATGTACGTATTTTGCTTTCTCATGTACAGCTTTCAAATATTATATGCACAATTCTTCAAATAGTCCCCCTTGATTTTTCATCTAGTTTATGCTTCTAACTCATTAATTGGTTTAGAAATTATTTCTACTAGATAGAATTAACTGAATTTCTGAATCTCTGTTTTTTACTTTACAAGAAAATTAAATTTCCTTCTTTCAGTGACCAAACCACACTTAAATGGAACTGTCCATTACATTACTAGTGTGAATTCTACAGTATAGTAGTTTGAGAATATTTGGGATAGTTTCTCATTGTTAAATCACAAGTGCCTCATACACAACAATGATTCAATAAATATTTATAGAATGACTATATAACACAAATAAAATATTTCTCTCAGGAAATGATCTCCTAAAGCATTCAAAGTATGGATTAAGTGACACATACAGATTTATATTTTGCCTCTGCCTAGGATGTTTGCTTTTTAAAAAATTAAATCATGAATTTTAATTTGCAAATGTAAGACACCAGAAAGATGTAGAAAATCCTAAATCTGTAAGAATGTTTCACTCAATGATTTGTTCTTATATTTATTTATTTTGCCTGTCTAGCTTGTAATAGTTTTTTTATTGATTGAAATTTAAGGGAAATAACAGTAATTGCCTAGTTTGGTGCATTAAAATTATATAGATGGATGGTAGGTAGATGATAGATAGATAGATAATAGATAGATGATTGATAGATAAATAGATAGATAATAGATAATAGATAGATGATAGATATGCTGATCATATCTATATACTATGCACCATAATGTCCTTTTTTATTTAAAGTCTTTTGATTTGAGGGTTCTGTTTTTGTTTAATATGAATACATACAGAAGGATATTTATAGTTAATACTGGATAAAGAATAGTAATAACATAAACACAGGTGAATTCACACACAGAGAAAAATTTGAAGAATGGAAACCATCGATGACCCTTGATACCCTCTCACTCCTATTCAAGAGGAAACAATTTTGCTAAATTTTATGATATTCAATTCCTTTTTAAAATATGCCACATAAATGTATAATCTTAAAGTAGATGGATTTATATACCTTTGAATATTATCTAAGTGAGATATAGATAGATATTTGAATAAATCAAAAATTATTTTCCATTCTCATTAGACATTTAGGTTAATTCCAATTTTCTGTTATCATAAACATTGCTGTTGTAAATTTATTGAACTATCTTCAGATTAATTTGCCCAAGGGTTTCTCTTGGTAAGATATTTAACAGTGGAATGTGTTTCTCATGCAAATATCCAGATTTACCAAATAGTAATGAATTATTGTCTAACATTTTGATAAAATTTATATTTTCTCCAGCAGCATATAAGATTTTCATTGCTTTTATCTTTATCAGACTCTGACGTTATCAGAACTTAAACATTTTGCTTGATAGGACTGTGTAATTTATTGGTTTTTAATTTCCATGTTCCACATTGATATTTTTAGTATATTTCCAGAAGACTGTTGACGCTTCAGATTACCTCTTCCCAAAAATGACTAAGATTTTGCCTATCTTTTTCTATTTGGTTATCTTTATATTATAATTTAGTAGTTTTTTTTAATTTTTTTTTTTTAAGAATTAAAGTCTTCTTTTTTTTTAGATTTTATTTATTTATTTGAGAGAGAGAATGAGAGATAGACAGCACAAGAGGGAAGAGGGTCAGAGGGAGAAGCAGACTCCCCAGACTCCCTGCTGAGCAGGGAGCCCGATGTGGGACTCGATCCCGGGACTCCAGGATCATGACCTGAGCTGAAGGCAGTCGCTTAACCAACTGAGCCACCCAGGCGCCCAGTTTTTTTTAATTAACATATAATGTATTATTTGTTTCAGAGGTACAGGTGTGTGATTCATCAGTCTTACACAATTCACAGCGCTCACCATAGTATTTTTAAATTTTTTTAAGATTTTAATTTAATTTCAGTTAATATACAGTGTTATATTACTTTCAGGTGCACAATATAGTTATTCAACACTTCCATATAACACTGGTGCTCATCTCAAGTGCACTCCTTAGTCTCCAATTTGGTAGTAATTCTTCATATATTTTGGGATGAAAAGCTTTGACGGTGTAAAATATATGTCCTTCTGTTGGCAGACTATCTTTTCAGTTTCTGCATAGTGAATCCCGATGAACTGAAATCTTATTGAAATGTGAGAATCTTTTATGTTAAGGCTATGCTTTTTGTGTCTTTTAGTGTTTTCTGTTTATTTTTGTGTCTTTACGGTTTCTTGTTTTTGTCTTTCTCAGGGTTTTCTTTTCTCAGGTCATAAACGTATGATCTAAATGTTTTATGATTTTGTCTTGTTTACTTAAGTTCTTAATATACTTAGAATTGGCTTCTCTGTGTGAAGTATAATAGTGTTAAACTACATTTTTTAATATGGATTTTAATATGGATTACAAATTGTTCTGAGATCATTCAGTAAATCATCCTTTCCAAGTCCCACTACTCTTGTTACTAAAAAATTTGTGGTAGTTTTACATGTTTAAGAAAATCTTAGCATTATAGCTTTGTCTGCAGAGGAAAAAATGAAATGAAAAGCTAAGAAATTATCCAGCAAGTCTATCTTTTTTGACAACTGATATAATGATATAATGTATTTTTAAGTTCAAAATAGGGCACCTGGGTGTCTCAGTCAGTTAAGCATCTGCCTTCGGGTCAGGTCATGATCCCAGGGTCCTGGGATGGAGCCCCACATGAGATTCCTTGCTCAGGGGAGAGCCTGCTTCTCCCTCTCCCTCTGCTGCTCCCCCTGCTTGTGCTTTCTCTGTCAGATAAATTAATAAAATATTAAATAAATAAATAAATAAATAAATTCGAAACAAAACCTCTCTGGGGCACTAGTCAGTTAAGCCTCCAACTCTTGGTTTTGGCTCAGGTCATGATCTCCAGGTCCTGAGATCAAGCCCCACATCAGTCCTCTCCCTGCTTCTCTCCTTGCTCATTCTCTCTCTTGCTCTCATAAAAATAAATAAATAAAAGTTTCTTAAAAAACTCTCTCCATTAAATATTATTATTTGTGCCTGAAATGTTTAATGTGTCAGATTGTTCCACTTAATTCTATTATATAGCTAAAATCCATTTTATGTAATAGTTTTTTAAGCAATTAATTTAAAAGTATATGAGTGATTATTCAATATGACATTTGTATCTTAATTGGTGAGTGTTTGAGTATAATTTTCTATTTGAATAACTTTTAAGTGGAAGATTAATCAAGCTCTATCTCATCTGACTTTTAATAATTTTGCTAACTTCATATGTACCAGGAATCATTTAAAAAATACCCTGCTATTCTTTTTTGTAAAAATACCGTGCCATTTCTCTGTGTATTTTAATTTGACATATATCAGTTTTAAAATATAACTTTTTATCATTTATTCATTTTGCACGATAATTCCAGTCTGTGGTAAACTAAATGGTGTTTCAATCACTTAGGGACATTTACACAAGTTTGTTCACAACTTGTTTTAATATAAATTCTTATCATGTCTAAAAATATACATCCAGGAGAAAATGGTTTCAACTAAACAACTCATGATTTAGGAAGCTTTATCTCATACCTTTAATCCAAACTTCTTGATTCAGATAGAAAGGGATTTTTAACAGTCCACTCTTTTATTCTTTCTTAAAATAAGAACTTTATCTTATCTTAACATTGTGAATATATATTGCCAAAAGTAAAATCTATACATATATTATGAAGAAAGATGTCATATTTATCTTTGAAAATCACTTCTCCTTGATTTTTCTAGTGCCTCTTTTATATTAAGAAAAGGTGGTGACTACTTTTTCTATTTTGTAACATGTATTCTTTACGAAAATACACACGCTGTTTTAAATAAATCTCTATTAAATTATATGTCTACTTTTCTGTGAAAGTTCTTTTAAAATTATGTAATGAGAATAGGGTATTATTTTATAGTACAAATTTGCATCAAGGAAAGGAAGAAAAACAAAAAACTTAAAAAGCAGTTTGACATTTTTATTTTTAAAAATGATTTGATTATTTTGAGAAGTAGATGATGCTGTAAGAAGTACATCAAATTTAAAAGGGAAAGAAGTGTCGCAATACCTTCTGCTTCTCACTTCATGATATTCTGCATTACATAGATCTGTGAAGCTTTCCTGATTAAGGCAGGACATCATGTCAGCCTCCATCCTGCAGGGTCTGATGCAAAGTGGTCAGCAAAGAAAGAGGTATGACCTCCTTCCATTGAATCTAGATGCCAGCGGAAGCTCATCGTCTCTGTATTTCTGCCTTATACTTGATTATTTTTGAATGACCTTCTCTGTATGTAGTAGAAAAGGAGGGGAAATTTTTATCATTTTGATGTATATATACATATATGTATGCGAGAATGGGGTTCATATTAGGTACCCACTGTTTAGATCATTTTTTTCTTTTAATCTTTACCTCTTCATTTCTTTTTAAGGTTTGCCTTCAACTTTTGGTTAGTGCCTCTAATGTCTTTTTAATTCCATTTTTCTACTCTATTTCCTCAACCGTTTTTTGCTACTCTTTCGTATCTCCCTCATTTTCTTCTACTTGAAACAAGCTCATGTTTCTTTCACCTAAAAATAGTCTTTCATGAAGTTGGCTTCCTCTGGGTTCAGACTTGCACCTTACTACAAACTATATTCAGCAGGCTTCTTTCAAACAGAAATACATGCCTTTGCCAAACACAATGTACATTTCCTTTAAAAAAAATTTAAAAGTGTGTTTCAAACTCTGTTTTGTCTGCTTCCCTGTTACTATTCTAAATCTGCCAGAACAGGGCCAATTCAACTTCAGGTAGTCAGACTCTGGGCTTTACCTTTCAATATGTGTGTGTGTTTATCTCTATCTGTGTAATATGAGTTGATGTTTAATCATTTGGATTATAACTAAATGCTGTATTTCTCCAAGGAATATCTGTTACAGATGTTAATTATAGATAAGAGGGCAATACTATACTGAGAAAATGTCATTTTTGTTGATTTAAAATAATATCATTGTCATTTCCTAGAACAGCTTACCATTTATTCCTGATTACCTTGAAATAGAGAAACTGTTACATCTGTATAATTAAATGTTTCAGGTTAATTTGACTGTAAGTTTTCAGTAATAAATGTTAGTCACATCTTCTCAGTTTTGATTGTTTTAGGCACATGCTACTGAAATGTAGAGTGATTGAATAAGGCAGGCTCTGCATATAAAAAGCCAACAGCATTCTCTGTAATTTCCACTCTGGGCTGAAATTATGAAATTATATGTAATTTAGAAGTTATGATTTTAGTTGAACTGATGCTCTCTGTGGAATTTATGTAGACACAGAGGAGAGGAAGAGAAAAGAAAACAATTTGGGTAAGTCTTCAAACCTATCTTGGGAACCGGGTTTACATCTCTCTTTGGGAAAAAATGTTAGCCCACAACTTAGCTGAGTCATGAGCAGAATTGATTTTGGACGTGAGACTTCCATAGCATCCCAGAGGGCAATACTTCAGAGAGAGGAGACCTCCTGGGGCTGGAGTGAGAGATTAATTTTAGGGTGCTAAGAGGACCCTAGGGGTTGAAGATAGGGCTGACAATATCTAGCCATTTTCAGAAAGGAAGAATTTATATTAATGTAGCATGTTCATCTGCTCATAACTTTAAAAGGTCAGAGTTTGTATCAGGTGTTTATAGGAAATTCTGAGAGAGTGAAGAATGACTTGAATTTTTTATAAATGGGATGATTTACTTTTCACAGCCTATATTATAAAATATTATATGTATTTATGCATCTAACACAAATATACTGAAAAACTGCTATATTTTAAATATTTTTATCAAAATTCTGAATAAAGAGAAAGAATAGGTATGCTGACTCTCGAGAAGTTTTGAATTTTAGAATAAATGTGATAAAGCATGCCATGTCAGACATCCGTGCAGGTTATGGAATAAATAGAGTTTCAGCTGGGCTTGAGAAAGGGGAAATCTTCAAGTAAATGATGCTTGATCTTGGGTCTGAGACATTAGTGGGTTCCTTTCCAGGGAGAACTGAGAGGTAGGAAAGTATCCAGTATGAAAACAAAGACATACATGAACAAAACAGTATAGTGCATTTGGGAACTGCCCAGATAGGCTGAAAGACATAAGGTAATAGAGGAAACAGGAATAGATTGTGATGTGAACTTTATTTCCTAATTGGGCAAGAAAGAGCTATTTAAAGATAAGCACAGGACTAATTTTGAATTTTAGAAAGATTAGCGCAGTAGGTAAAAGTGAGGATAGTTAATTTTAGAAGAATGATTTGGATACAGGAAGATAAATTGAGAGATGATTTAATATAGTCTAGACAAGAAATAATCATGCTGAAATACTGTGGATTGAGAGAAGGGTGCATTTATGAATGAGATCAGGAAATCTGAATATTTAAATATCATAATTCAGTGGATGAGGGAGTAATAGAAATGTGTCTTGGACAATATTTCTAATTTTGCTGTGAGGTGATTGTACTTACTCCTAAATTAGAAAATATAACAAAAAATGTAAGTTTAGAGTGAAAGTAAATATTTCCTTAAGTTTTGTGTCCAAGGCACCTCACTTTTCTTACCCTATTATCAACATTGGTATCTTATTTACCTTTGGCACTTACGGAGTTGTGGCAGGCCTCATAAAGATGCTTTATGAAGCTGGGTTCTAGTCCTGATATGTATTCTATGTAGCTAGC
Source organism: Callorhinus ursinus (assembly GCF_003265705.2). Lineage (NCBI taxonomy): Eukaryota > Metazoa > Chordata > Mammalia > Carnivora > Otariidae > Callorhinus > Callorhinus ursinus. The sequence continues at coordinate 71,415,614 of NW_027397065.1, read as the reverse complement.
TGAATTTTGAAATTATCTTATTTATTAAAATAACAAATTTTTAAACCTACCATAACTAGATGTTAAATGGAGAGCCCTTACCTTCTTTTAAATAAGAACCCCTATGACAGCCATCAAATACTAAAGTGAGTATAGGGCCCTTCTTTCTTGGAAATAATTTTTTAAAAAAGAATGTTAGGGACACCTGGGTGGCTCAGTTGGGTTAAATGCCCAACTCTTGATTTTGGCTCAGGTCATGATCTCAGGGTCGTGAGATCAAGCCCCAGTTCCAGCTTGTGCTGGGCATGGATGCTGCTTAAGATTCTCTCTCTCTCCTCCTTCTCCCTCCTCCTACTCACATGCTCTCTCTCTTTCTCAAATAAATAAATAAATCTTTTTAAAAAAGAATTAGAAAAATCAGCTCAACGGGCCTTGTATCCTCTAACAGATCAAGTGTATGGAAAGGGATTTCACTTTAGACTGAAGAAATATTAAGACATTTTCTAGAAAAAAAACTATTACAATGCCAATTCCAAAGCATCCCCCACCCTTGGAACAAACAGGAGTGAAACCTCTTTCTTTTCAAACCGAGTGAGTTGGATTTCCATGGCAATTTATTCTCATGCTTGAAATGTGTTCTGTGAGTGGGGATACATAATCACCAGTAAGACTTACAACTGAGAAAACTAAAACTAAATTATTGACATGCTATACTGGAATTAGTCTCCCTGAGCTTCTGGAGACAAAGGATACATAAATGTTGGTCATTCAAGACAGAGAGCCAGAATAGGACCCTCAGAGGCATTGAATGCCCTTCTAAGCAAGAAGCTGAAGGGCACTTCTAGATTCCTAGATCTTAGGGAAGGATCACAAATGATAAGGACAACCCCTTCCATTAGTCTCAATGAGACACTACCGTAAGCTATGCCTAGTACCCCAACTCCAAGAACTCTTTGACAAATTTAGGGCATCATATTCACTGACCAATTTTTTTAACAATCTCTCAACCTTGAAGTGTCTCTTTTTCATACTTAAATTGTAATCTCAGGACCAATCATTATAATTACTTCTTAATAACACCCACAACTCCCTTGTTCTTCTCTCAAATGTTGTGTTTACTTTACCAAACATAACCATAGTGCAAACCAACTGTACTGAGTTAAATTGTGTCTCCTTAAAAAGACACGTTCAACACCTAACACCTAGTACCTATGAATGTGACCTTATTTGGAAATAGGGTCTTTGAAGATGTAACTAGTTAAATCAAAATGAAGGTCACACTGGATTTGAGAGGAACCTAATCCAGTGATTTGTGTCTTTTTTTTTTTAGGATTTTATTTTTAAGTAATCTCTACATCCAATATGGGGCTCAAACTTATAATCCTGAGATCAAGAGTCACACACTCTACCAACTGAGCCAACCAAGTACTCCCTATAACTGGTGTCTTTATAAGATGAGGAACAAGGACATACATAGACACATAGAAAGAGTGCCATATGATGATGGAGACAGAGATTGGAGCTGTGTTGCCGCAAGTCAAGGAACTCCAAGGACTGATCAACCCCTAGAAGCCAAGAGAGAGGCATGGAACACATTTGAGTTGGAAAGAAAGAAACAACCCTGCCATTACCTTGATTTTGGACTTTGAGTTTCCAGAACTGGGATAGAATATATTTCTGTTGTTTTAACCACCTTTAATTTATTACAGCAGCCATAATTTATTATGGAAGCCACCTGATGCATCAGCCCACTAACTATCCCATGTGTAGATACACAATTGACTATGGCTGAAGAAAATGAAGGGAAAAACAAATGAACAAATAAATAAACAGAAAAAAATAGAATCATGATTCCTAGATCTATTTCAAATTTAAGATGAAAAATTCAAGAGGAAATTTAAAGTTTCCCACAGTCATATGATGATTTTCTGATCCATTCAGTCTCTGCCTTCCCTAGACAACTCTTACTGCTGCTCTCATTTCCAAAAATCTCTCCTTAGTAGAAATTATCTAGTAGTTCTCCAATCTGTTTCCTTTTCCAGCTATTGACATGACCAGATTAGATTTCCCAGGATCCTTTGAGGTAGGTTTGGTCATGTGATGGAGTTCTTATAAATGGAATAAAAACAGAATTGATAAATGTACGTCACTTCAGGCTTTGGTCCATACTTGCAATGTCTTCTGCTCCCACTATCACCACTGCTGAAAGCAAGGACTCCAGAGCCCTAGGAATAGTGAAGCCATAAGAGGGAGTCTTGTCATGGGGGGAGAGACTGCACATGCTGAACTTTATCAGGAAGAAAACAAATGTTTCTTGTTTTCAACACTCATAAATTGTGTTGGTTATTACTGAAGTTTTATCTCCCAGTCTTCCTCCATTTCCCTAATTGACTTCGAAAAATAAACTACTTGAAAATACTTTCTATACTTGTTTCTTCTCAGTCTTTTATTTTTAAAAAGATTTTATTTATTTATTTGAGACAGAGAGAGAGCACAAATTGGCGGGGCAGAGGGGAAGGGAGAGGGAGAAGCAGGCTCCCTGCTGAGCAGAGAGCCCCATGTTGGGTTTGATCCCAGGACCATGAGATCATGACCTGAGCCAAAGGCAGATGCTTAACTGACTGAATCACTCAGGTGCCCCATTCAAAATCTTTTTTTTTTTTTTAAGATTTATTTATTTATTTGAGAGAGAGAGCATGCGAAGGGGAGGGGCAGAAGGAGAGGGAAAGAATCTCAAGCAAACTCCCTGCTGAGCATAGATCCTGACAGAGGGGTCCATCTTACAACCCTGAGATCATGACCTGAGCCAAAATCAAGAGTCAGACACTTAACTGACTGAGCCACCCAGGTATATTTTCTCCTCAGTCTTATTTGCTGAGTCCCACTCTTCTCCCTAATTTTTTCTTTTTTTTAATTGTATTATGTTATGTTAATCACCATACATTACATCATTAGTTTTTGATGTAGTGTTCCATGATTCATTGTTTGCATATAACACCCAGTGCTCCATTCAGTACATGCCCTCTTTAATACCCATCACCAGGCTAACCCATCCCCCCACCCCCTCCCCTCTAGAACCTTCAGTTTGTTTCTCAGAGTCCATCGTCTTTAATGGTTCATCTCCCCCTTTGATTTCCCCCCTTCATTTTTTAAATATTGGAGTCATCTTTGCACAATCGTCAGTATTTTTCTATACTTACTCCCTTACTGCTCTCATCTAGTTTAAAACTTTAAATGACATTGATATATTGACTACTTCTAATTTATATTTCCTGAATGATTATCTTTGTTTCTCTCTCATCTGATTTGTCCAACTGTCTACACAATATCATTATATCACATCTCAGACTTAACATGTCAAAAATTACACTCCTGATTTTCATCACTAAACTGCTCAACTCACGGTCATCTCTATCTCCTTTGACAACAACTTTATCTTTGCTGTTGCTCAGACCAACAAATCTGGATTCTTCCTTGATTACTCTTTCACTCCATAAATACTCTACCAAAAAATTTTGTTGGTTGTTCCTGTTAAAATATACAGAGATCGTTACCTATGAAATTTTATTACAATAAAAATAAACTTAAATTCAACCAGAACAATAAATCTATTTTTTAGGTACAGAATAACAGGTTAGATAATGCTAGAGGAAAGCAATAGGTTGAATAAAAAATGTGGCAAATTCTAAAACACAACTGACACAGATTCTATAACAAGGCAAAGACAGAGGATAAAAAGAAAGGGGAATTCTAAATTTATAGATACTTAAAGCACATACCAGCGAAACTGAATGTGTTATTTATTAGATCTTGATTGAGTATGTGTTGTCGTGAATATTGTATATTATGTGAGACTGATGAATCACAGACCTCTACCCCTGAAATAAATAATACATTATATGTTATTAATAAAAAAAGACATTTTTAATAAATTAGGGAAGTTAGAATATTTACTAGGTGTTGATGCTATTAAGTTATCATTAATGTTATTTGATGTTCAATATTATATAATATAAGGGAAATATGTTTCTGTAGATGGATACTCAAGTATCATAGGCTGAGATACTATGATATCTATGATTCGTTTCCAGACACTTTAACAAGTAAAGAGCCAAAAAATGGGAAGTAGATGAAGTAAGTGTGGTGAAGTGTATATAATTGTTAAATAAGGGTGAGTAGTGCTAGTCCTGCTCTGCTGGAATTGTAGAGTAAGGAATTCTGGGGGCTAGTCCCCCTTATTTTGTGTAGGGTTGAAAATATTTCTAGAAAATGTTCTAAACTAAAATCTAGACTCTGACTGTATATCTTCTTATCCATTGCAACCATTCTGTTCTGAGCCACCATAATCTTTTACCTGGATTATTGCTATGGTCTTCTGACTAGTGTCTCTACTTTATTTTGTCTCTACTTACCATTATCACTGAAAAACAGTTGACATGATTCTTTGAACATTAAAAATCAGATTATGACACTTTTTCTTCAAATTTATAATGGTTTCCTATTTCTATCAGAAAACAGCCTGATTTCAATGGCCTGAAAAAACCCTAATTGATCTGGTGCCATATTATCTTCCTAATAGTATCTGTGACTTTCTCTCATTCACTTTACTCTTGCCACAAGGCCAATCTGAACACACCAGGTACATTCTTGCCTTAAGATCTCTGAATGGTCTGTTGTCCTACTAGAACATTCTGCCTCTAGATTTTCACATGACCAAAACCTACAACTCTGTCCAGTCTTTACTCAAAAGTCTTTGAAATATTAATTAAGGTGATAAGCTAGGTGCATTGTCAACCACAGCCCAGACTTCTGATATTATTTGTAGTGCCTAAAATTTTCCAAAGTAATTACCAATTATAATTCATTTGTTTATTTTCTTATTGTTTCTTCATCCCTTCACTGACTGTATGTTAACTCCACAGGGACAGAGAGATTACTTTGTTTTTGTTTTTATACTGATATGCCCAGCAATTTGAACAGTTTTTGGATATAGGAAATTATAAAGATTTCTTTGAAATTTAATTAATTAAATTTCCAAAATGTCTGAATTGCATAAATAAATTTATAAATATTTATAAGACAACTGATGTACTGAATTTATTAATGTAATTCAAACATTTTGGAGAATTACTAGTCAGTGTGTGATAAATAACTCAAGAAGGATAGTGTTAACATGAAGCCCAGAACCCACAAGCCATTTATCTCTAGTGTAAAAAGGCTGATGGATAATCTCCTAGTAAATACAATAACTTATTAAAATTATTATTACATCCAAGCATGCGCTTATGTCATGCTGCATTGATGATCTCAGACTTCTCTAAGGGAAGACTGTTCGGCTTGCACTTTCTGATTGACTGTATCCTTTGAATCATAGGTAAGACTTGGCTCTGGGTTACATCTGTAATCTCTGTGAGTCTGACTTTTCTATTCAATTCTTTTATATTATCTCACCAACCAACCTGTCAGTTACCTAAACAATCATAAAATTCAAGAAATTAAACTAAAAGTATATTGTGTCTTAAATTATTTGAGAGGTTCCAAACTTGTTTAAAATATTGTAATCTCTTACACCATTAAAGTTAAAATCACAAGTGTAAGCATATTAGTATATTAAATATCTTAAAATCATATAGACAGTGTTAGGCTCTGATTTATAAGTTCCTTAAAAAAAAAAAACACTTGCCATTGGATTTTCATTTGACTTGCTGTGTGTGTAAAATCCTTAAACATGAAAAGACATTGCACTAGAAAACAATAAACTGATTATTTCTACACTGAACATACAAATATAGTACTAATAAGATTTTAATTTACTACCTTATCTACAATTTTTTCTTTATTTTTTTGTGGATTTCTTCTCAGAGGATTGAAATTTGACTAATAACTGTGAACATTGCAAGAGATACAGAGTTAAAGACATATAAGGCATTTTGTCTCAAACATGACGGAAAGTAGGACAGCCCCACTGACAGTCATTCTTATAATAGTGTTCTCAAAAGTCTGTACTCTGTCAATGGGTTGTTTTTATACCCTTTCCCTAAGATTAATTTAAGCACTTAACCTAATTTTTGTATAACCTCCTTACCTTTTATAGCTTGATTGGGTTGTAGGAAATTCTTACTCCAAAGTAATTCATCATTTGATTAAAATTCATTGATCTAATGAGTCTAATTCTACTCTGAATTATTTCCTTATGCTTCCTTTTTGGTAGGACCGTGGCTCTTGTTGATGTTTAAATGTCATGAAATTTGATTCTGCATATTTCTTCCTAGTCTTTCTGGCTCAATTGTCACAACACTTAAGTCATTTTGCAACTGCTTCTACCTTAGACTCATCAACCAAAGACTATGTCTCTTTCTTCCAGTTATAATGGAATGAGGTCTACTCCTCTACCAATGTTTGGTGGGCTGTATCCAAACATTCCAGGCAAATTGTTCCATCCATTACATCATTTATTAAAAATCGTGCTAATATCCTTATTGGATTTATAGTAGTTGGAGAGGCTGGTTCAGAATAAAAGGAGATAAAACCATAAATAAAGACTGAGAAGGAATAAAGAAAACAAAACTGAAAAAGCCATACTGTCCATTACTAAGCCCATTAAACCTGTAAGTTATTCAAGAAACCAGTCATTTTTAGGGAAATAAAACATCACAGCAGATAGGTAAAGCCTATGCTTGTCGTTTTTTTAAAATTCTGTTTATTCTCCTACAGTTCAATATGTAAAGTAATGATAAAATTTTAATATTTTTTTCATTTCAACTGTATCTTTGTATTTGTTTGGTTCACTCAATATTTTTAATGATAAAATTCTGTAAGATTATCTAGAGAAAAAATTTCCTAAAATAACTGTAAATAAAATACTAGAGTTTAAAAGTGAGATTAATATTTTGAAATGAGTTGACAGGTTTTGTTCACATTAGGGAAAATAATATTTTTTGAAATGGTGTCTTTTTTTAAAACTTTAAGTAAATTTCATTGAGCTTAAATCTTAAATGTTTTATGCTCTCTTTTTAAAGAATGATAATATAGAACATAATTTCAAAGGAATTGAAAAATTCCTTTGGTAAGGTAAGATACTGTTAGATACTATTAGATAGGTCTGTTGGTAAGATACTGTTAGAATAGTCTGAAGAATATATTCTTGGGGGGAGAAAGTCGAATTTCTATTCAGATTCACTTTCTGTATGCTACAGACAAAAGTGATTGTGTTCACTCTATGAAATCTTCTTGAGTTAATTAAGTTACAAGACTACCAACTGAATAGCCTTGTTTGTTTGGGGTTTTGGCATTGGTACTGTGAATAAGTAAAATTGATTTTCTAGGGAATGATTTTCATTCAGTATGACCAACTAGGGTCTGGCTATCTGAGTATGAAAAACATGTTTTTAAAATGGATTATCTATAAAGCATAAGGAAGAACATTTTAGGAGACCATAACAATTCCCATGAATAATGCTTACATGAATAAGAAGTGTGATTTGGAGAACAATATCCTTATGCTTTTAGTAAGCTGTTGAACAAGCCAAAGATTCTTAATTCAAAGTGCATTCAACATTTATACAAACCCAGTTTTGTGTTCACTTTCTGTGTTTTCAGGATGTATACAACATTAGTATAAGCTCTACAATCAATTACACAATCCAGGAAGTTAGAATGTATTAAAATAATAAATAAACAAGTCAAACCAATTTAACTGTCTTTTAATTAGAACTAAATATACTAAAAGATTTAGTCTGAGTGGCAAGTTATTATTTGTGGCATATAATTATCCATGGAGTATTTAACAATTTTTCTCTTAATCATGAAATTTAATAAATTGTTATAAAAACTTAACCATAGTGGCCAAAGGCAGTTTTTTGTTAAATGGCACTGGGGAGTTCTAGTAAATTATGATTCCTGACATTTCCCAGCAAATTCCTAGAAATGAATATGCATAATTAGAGAGTATAAATAGAGGATATGTTCACTGTTTTGCCTACACCTGAATTCAGGAAGGAGTGGAATATGGAAGGACTTCCTAATGGAAACCTGAGGTCTCATGAATATGATGGGAAAGGTAATGATTTATTTACCTGCCTACAACATTCTAATCAATACATTAACATTTGTCTTCTTAGAGTTCCCATTCTGTAACCATATGTTACTCTAATGTGAATGGGTATGACCACCCAGTGAATTAAAGAAAATCCCACAGATCACATAAAACAGAGGTCTTTATCTTATGGCACGTGTACCTTTGGCATCACAGGAAAGCATTTCAAAAACTCATGCACAGGTTGTTTTAAAAGCATATTTTCCCAGATCCTTTACCTCTGTATGTACTTTTTCCTAGTGTGACCTGCTTGAAAATTACATTTCGTGTTCTAACTGCCTCTTTCACAATTATGTTTCTGTCATTTTCACAGGAACAAGCACATTTTGCATTCCAATAAGGTGCATTACCCTATACTGCAAAAATCTCAGGACCATTAAGCAAGGAGGTAATTATAATACCCTTGAACAAGCTTTATAACCCTGCCATACATCTTAACTAACTGCAATTCCAATAAGATTTACTTTTATGATAAACATTTTCAAAAAGTGTAATCTGTAATGTTATTGTGGTCAGTAGTGAACCTCTAATACATGAATGCTATCACAAGCCAGAATAAAGCCTTACTGGCATAGTAAAAATTTCTGAAAGTGTACATAAAGTATAGATATTTTAAATATAAATATAAACAGTATACTTTGTTTTAAAATATGTGTATGGGGGCACCTGGGTGGCTCAGTCGTTTAAGAGTCTGCTTTTGGCTCAGGTCATGATCCCAGGGTCCTGGGATCGAGCCCTGTGACGGGCTCCCTGCTCAGCAAGGAGTCTGTTTCTCTCTCTCCCTCTGCCCCTCCCCCTGCTTGTGCACGCTCTCTCTCTGTGTCAAATAAATAAATAAAATCTTTAAAAAAATAAAATAAAAAATAAAATATGTATATATATACATGTATAAAAATATTTATTGTAAAATGCTTTGAAGTGAAACTGAAATCAAAGTTCAAGAAAAAAATAATGCAAAATATGTAACTGTTAAGAAGACCTTTATTCTTTCAAAAGGTGATTGCAGACTTGAAATTATTAAAGTACATTCAATATATTTAGAAGCAGTGTAAAATTCAAACAATTTGAAACATGGTGGGAACTACATCCTTTGTTACTATTTATAACAATGATAAAAATTTCACAGGTCAGCTTGAAAATGCATTGAATATAAAAAAATCATTTATGCTTTTAGGAGAAAAAAAGTAACTTGAAGATCACTGATCCAGACTCCATTCTATTTGCCTAATTTGCCTGTTTTCTGCTCTTTAACTAAAGAGCTTTGCTTTAAATGTGTTCACAATCACTGTGGCTTTGTACCAACTCCTGGGATTATTTAGTTCCTTTGATAAGCAAACATGTGTAGGTTCACTTTGTAAGCCTTGACATCAATGGCAATCTTTCTCTAAATGTATTTCATGGAAGGCGAGGACCCTAATCCCAAGGCTCTGGCATTGACATCCTAGTTTTATCAGTAACGCATCACTGATGACTGCCAGGGGAAAGAATCTGAACAATGGCCACCATTGGGTCATATCTGGATGACTTTAGAAGTTCCATCTTTCATCCTTGCATAATAACCTTTTCTCACTCTCTCATTTTTAAAATATCTAGTCTTAAATGAATATGATTGCTGTTATTTAATATGTTCTACATATTTTTCATTCATCAGAGAATGTCACTGATGATTATTATATTATTTGAAATTATGAAAAATATATCAACTATATAAAATAGATCTATATTAGCAATAAATTAGGTACTTCAGACTAGGAAAGATGGCAGAGGAGTAGGGGACCCTATTTCAACTGATCCCCGGAATTGAGCTGGATATCTACCAGACCACTCTGAGCACCCACGAAACCAGCCTGAGATGTAAGAAAATCTGGATCTCTACAAACAGAATATCGCAGGTGGTTGGTTTCGAGGTATGAAACAGGGAGCTGTGATTCCGTCGGCAGATATCGGAGGATAAAGGGCAGCGGGAGGGTGCCTGGCTGTGGGGATCCTACACCACCAGTGAGCGACAGCCTTGCACGCTGGGGACGGGGCACAGACTCGCAGACCGGTAGTGGCGGGGAAAGGACTTTAGGGCAGCCCCTGGGGCGGAAACCCGGAGCGGTGGGGTCGCGTGCGAGCAGCTGGCGGTTTTAGAAACACAAAGGGCAGAGACATGCCCCGACCTGGAGGCAAGACTGGGAGCGCTGCCGAGGGGCGCAGAACCCAGGCTGCTGCAGTTTATAGCAGCACGGACAGAAATGGAGACAGTGTGGCCTGGAGAGCTCACTGGAGAACAGACTGTGGTCTCTCTGCTCTGAGGCAGAGGGTTGGAAATGGTCTCTTCTGCTCTGACTCGTGGAAGAGATGTGGAAAGCCACCAGGGAAAGCCACCAGAGAACAAAAGCCCCCTGAACTGATTCCTGCTGAGTCCATCCCCCACCACAGGAGAGCAGGGCAACTCCACCCAAACAGGGTTGCCTGAGTAATAGCGCAGCAGGCCCCTCCCCCAGAAGACAGGCTGGGAAAACAATGGGCCAGCAACCCTAAGGTCCCAAGAAAACAGGTGCATCTTGCTTGGGTTCTGGTCAATAATTTGGACTCTACACATTCCCTCAAACACCCATCAACAGAATGACTAGGAGGAAAAGCCCCCAAAATAGAAAAGACTCAGAGATTATGACTTATGCTGCAAATTTACAAATGGATGCAGATATAACCAAGATGTTGGAGATGGAATTCAGGCTAGCAATTGTGAAGACAATGGCTAGAATGGAGAAATCAATTAATGGCAACATAGAGTCTCTAAGGGCAGAAATGAAAGCTGAATTGGCAGAATTTAAAAATGCTATCAATGAGATCCAATCCAATCTAGATAATCAAACAGCTAGGGTAACTGAAGCAGAAGAACGAATAAGCGACCTGGAAGACAATATAATAGATAAAAAGAGAAAAGAGGAGCCAGGGAAAAACAACTCAGAATCCATGAAAATAGAATCAGAGAAATAAGTGACACCATGAAGCGTTCCAATGTCAGAATAATTGGAATCCCAGAGGGAGTGGAGAGACAGAAAGGACTAGAAGATGTATTTGAGCAAATCGTAGCTGAGAACTTCCCTAATCTGGGGAATGAAACAAACATTTGTGTCCTAGAGGTAGAGAGGACCCCTCCCAAGATCAAGAAAAACAGGCCAACGCACCGGCATGTAACAGTAAAACTTGCAAATCTTAGAACCAAGGAAACCATCTTAAGGGCAGTTAGGAGGGAGAGATTCCTTACATACAGAGGGAGGAACATCAGAATAATGTCAGACCTATCCACAGAGACCTGGCAAGCCAGAAAGGCCTGGCAAGACATATTCAAGGTACTAAATGAGAAGAACATGCAGCCAAGAATACTTTATCTGGCAAGGCTTTCACTTAGAATGGATGGAGAGATGCAAAGCTTTCACAACTGGCAGAAACTGAAAGAATATGTGACCACTAAGCCGACCCTGCAAGAAATATTAAGGAGGGTTCTATAAAAGGAGAAAGACCCCAAGAGTGATATACAACAGTAATTTACAGGAACAATCTATAAAAACAACATCTTCACAGGCAACATGATGACAATTACTTCATATCTTTCAATAATCACTCTCAACGTGACTAGCATAAATGCTCCCATAAAATGGCACAGGTTTGCAGATAGGATAAAATGACAGGACCCATCCATATGCTGCCTACAAGAGACTCATTTTGAACCTAAAGATACATCTAGTCTGAAAGTGAAGGGATGGAGATCCATCTTCCATGTCAGCGGACCTCAAAAGAAAGCTGGGGTAGCAATTCTTATATCAGACAAATTAGATTTTAAACTAAAGTCTGTAATTAGAGACACAGAAGGACACTATATCATTCTTAAAGGTCTATCCAACAAGAAGATCTAACAATTGTAAATATCTATGCCCCCAACATGGGAGCAGCCATCTACATAAGCCAACTGTTAACCAAAATAAAGAGTCATATTGACAACAATACGTTAATTGTAGGAGACCTCAATACTCCATTCTCAGCAATGGACAGATCAGCTAAGCAGAAAATCAACAAGGAAACAAGAGCTTTGAATGATACACTGGATCAGATGGACCTCATAGATATTTACAGAACATTCCACCCTAAGACAACAGAATACTCATTCTTCTCGAGCGCACATGGAACTTTCTCCAGAATAGACCACATACTGGGTCACAAATCAGGTCTCAACCGATACCAAAATATTGAGATATTTCCCTGCATATTCTCAGACCACAATGTTAAAACTGGAACTCAATCACAAGAAAAAATTTGGCAGAAATTCAAACACTTGGAAGCTAAAGACCACTCTGCTCAAGAATGTTTGGGTCAACCAGGAAATCAAAGAAGAACTTAAACAATTCATGGAAATCAATGAGAACGAAAACACATCGGTCCAAAACCTATGGGATACTGTAAAGGCGGTCCTAAGGGGGAAACACATAGCCACCCAGGCCTCACTCAAAAAAATAGAAAAATCCCGAATTCACCAACTAACTCTACACCTAAAAGAACTAGAGAAAAAGCAACAAATGATGCTTAAGCCACTCATTAGATGAGAAATAATCAAAATTAAAGCAGAGATCAATGAATTAGAAACCAGAAACACAGTATCAATGAAACTAGAAGTTGGTTCTTTGAAATAATTAATAAGATCGATAAACCACTGGCCAGACTTATCCAAAAGAAAAGAGAAAGGGCCCAAATTAACAAAATTATGAATGAAAGGGGAGAGATCACGACTAACACCAAGGAAATAGAAACAATTACTAGAAATTATTATCAACAACTATATGCCAATAAACTGAGCAATCTGGATGAAATGGAGGCCTTCCTGGAAACCTATAAGCTGCCAAGACTGAAACAGGAAGAAATTGACAACCTGAATAGGCCAATAACCAGTAACGAGATTGAAGCAGTGATCAAAACCTCCCAAAAAACAAGAGTCCAGGGCCTGATGGATTCCCTGGAGAATTCTACCAAACATTCAAAGAAGAAATAATACCTATTCTACTGAAGCTGTTTCAAAAAATAGAAATAGAAGGAAAACTTCCAAACTCATTCTATGAGGCCAGCATTACCTTAATCCCCAAACCGGGCAAAGACCCCATCAAAAAGGAGAATTTCAGACCGATATCCCTGATGAATATGGATTCTAAAATTCTCAACAAAATCCCAGCTAATAGGATCCAACAATACAGTAAAAGGATCATCCACCACAACCAAGTGGGATTTATCCCTGGGATGCAAGGGTGGTTCAACATTCACAAATCAATGTGATAGAACACATTAATAAGAGGAGGGAGAAGAACCATATGGTCCTCTCAATTGATGCAGAAAAAGCATTTGACAAAATACAACATCCTTTCCTGATTAAAATCTTCAGAGGATAGGGATAGAGGGAACATTCCTCAAGTTTATAAAATCCATCTATGAAAAACCCACAGTGAATATCATCCTCAATGGGGAAAAGCTGAGAGCCTTTCCCTTAAGATCAGGAACACATCAAGGATGCCCACTCTCACCACTATTGTTCAACATAGAGCTAGAAGTCCTAGCCACAGCAATCAGACAACAAAAAGAAATAAAAGGTATTCAAATTGGCAAAGAAGAAGTCAAACTCTCTCTTTTCGCAGACGACATGATACTTTATGTGGACAAACCAAAAGACTCCACCTCCAAATTACTAGAACTCATCCAGCAATTCAGTAAGGTGGCAGGATACAAAATCAATGCACAGAAATCAGTTGCTTTCTTGTACACTAACAATGTAACTGTAGAAAGAGAAATTAGAGAAACGATTCCCTTTACAATAGCACCAAAAACCATAAGTTACCTCAGAATAAACCTAGCCAAAGAGAAAAAAGATCTATACTCTAGGAACTATAGAACACTCATGAAAGAAATTGAAGAAGACACAAAAAGATGGAAAAATATTCCATGCTCATGGATCAGAAGAACAAACATTGTTAAAATGTCTATGCTACCCAGAGCAGTCTATACCTTCAAGCCATCCTGATCAAAATTACAATGACAATTTTTAAAGTGCTGGAACAAACAATCCTAAAATTTGTATGGAATCAGAAAAGACTCTGAATGGCCAAGGAAATGTTAAAAAAGAAAAACAAAGCTGGGGGCATCACGTTGCCTGATTTCAAGCTATATTACAAAGCTATGATCACCAATAACAGCATGGTACTGACACAAAAACAGACATGTAGACCAATGGAACAGAATAGAGAACCCAGATATGGACCCTCAACTCTATGGTCAAATAATCTTTGACAAAGCAGGAAAAAACATGCAATGGAAAAAAGACAGTCTCTTCAATAAATGGTGCTGGGAAAATTGGACAGCCACATGCAGAAGAATGAAACTCGAACATTGTGTAACACCATTCACAAAGATAAACTCAAAGTGGATGAAAGACCTCAGTGTGAGACAGGAATCCATCAAAATCCTAGAGGAGAACATAGGCAGTAACCTCTTTGACATCGCCCACAGCAACTTCTTTCAAGAGACATCTCCAAAAGCTAGTGAAACAAAAGCAAAAATGAACTTTTGGGACTTCATCAAGATAAAAAGCTTCTGCACAGCAAAGGAAACAGTCAACAAAACAAAGAGGCAACCCACAGAATGGGAGAAGATATTTGCAAATGACACTACAGATAAAGGGCTGGTATCCAAGATTTATAAAGAACTTCTCAAACTCAACACCCAAAAAACAAATAATCAAGTCAAAAGGTACGCAGAAGATATGAAAAGACACTTTTCTGAAGAAGACATACAAATGGCTAACAGACACATGAAAAAATATTCATCATCATTAGCCATCAGAGAAATTCAAATCAAAACCACATTGAGATACCACCTTACACCAGTTAGAATGGCAAAAATGGACGGGGAAAGAAACAACAAATGTTGGAGAGGTTGTGGAGAAAGGGGAACCCTCTTACACTGTTGGTGGGAATGCAAGTTGGTACAGCCACTTTGGAAAACCACTTTGAGGAGCTTCCTCAAAAAGTTAAAAATAGAGCTACCCTATGACCCAGCAATTGCACTACTGGGTATTTACCCCAAAGACACAGATGTAGTGAAAAGAAAGGCCATATGCACCCCAATGTTCATAGCAGCAATGTCCGCAATAGCCAAACTGTGGAAAGAGCCAAGATGCCCTTCAACAGACGAATGGATAAAGAAGATGTGGTCCATATATACAATGGAATATTACTCAGCCATCAGGAAGGGTGAATACCCAACTTTTACATCAACATGGATGGGACTGGAGGGGATTATGTGAAGTGAAATAAGTCAAGCAGAGAAAGTCAGTTATCATATGGTTTCACTTATTTGTGGAACATGAGGAATAGCAGGGAGGACATTAGGAGAAGGAAGGAGAAAATGAAGGTGGGGGGGAATCGGAGGGAGAGAGGAACCATGAGAGACTATGGACTCTGAGAAACAAACAGGGTTCTAGAGAGGAGGGGGTGGGGGGATGGGTTAGCCTGGTGATGGGTATTAAGGAGGGTACGTACTGCACGGAGCACTGGGTGTTATACAAAAACAATGGATCGTGGAACACTACATCAAAAACTAATGTGTATTGTATGGTGACTAACATAACATAATAAAATTTAAAAAAATTAGGTACTTCAGATAGCAGGTAAAAATAAATTATTTCTAAAAATGTAATTTGCTTTGGAGATCTAAGCAGATAAAATATATACTTAGCTAAAGGTATCTAAAAAAGAATTGATGGAAATATTTAGCTAGGATTTGAGGGAGAAAAGTAAAGATAACTATCATTTATTGAGTCCTTATTATATGCCAACTATTTTATATTTATTTTCTTATTATTCCTGAGGTAGGACATGGTTTATTATTTTTACCCCCATTTTATACATGAGGAACCTGGTCTGTGGGAGATTAAATCACTTATCCAAGTTATATGTGTACTAAATGGAAAAGGTGAAATCAAACTCAGATCAATTAGATTTCAGAGCAGCTCACTACCATGTCTTAGAGATAGAATTGACCAGTAGAGTGAAATACATAAATATTGGCAGGAAGAAAAGAAGGAAAATAAACTGTTTCATACCTAATCTTATGCACAATAGAGCAATAGACATCACAGTTATAAAGTTAGATTGAGCCTCAGTATGAACCGCACTAACATAATTTTGTGTTTATCAAAATCAATATGATTTATTTCATAGTCATTTATATTAAAGACAAGAGTGACAGGCTACAGAAAATCTGTATCTGAGAAGCATGTGAAATATGCTTCTCTGTTTCTCATGATAGAAAATATTTTTAAATTGTTAGTTTTATTTTAACTTTTGTGTTAATCTTTTAAAGACCCAAAGTTTTATGTAATCCAAGATATGAAATTCAGTTAATGAGAAGTAGTAGTTATCAACAGTACCTACTTAAAATGTAAATTTTGGCAGAAACTTAAATCCTGATAAGAAAGTTTAGATGAAACTTGTGGTGATTATATGATTTTTAAATTAATATAATGTGTTGTTTTAAAAAAATATTAGCTGAGTTGCTATTTTGGAAGTAAAATCACATACAAGGGAAACACTAAAAGTACATGCATGACCTACAAGCAGTTGAAAATACCAACAGATTCTTGACCTTGAAAAGATAATAATCCTCTATTATCTCAGAATTTGATCATTTGCCACCAGGAAGCCACAAATAGCAAATAACCCTCTACTACTTTGAACCCTGGTCAAATTATTCTTCCCCTTATATTTCTCAAAGTTATTTTTTAAATTCTGTATTATAAATCTGTAATGAGAGATTAACCCACAATGTCCCAACTGAGGGCTTTAGTATAAGTGCAAATACATACTTGAAAAAAGCATGAGAAATACTAAAATGATATGAAATGTGATACTAAATGCAAAGTGACTCTATTTCCAATTTCAGATTTCTTGCACACTGAGGAATTTAACGTACTATCAATCTCCCGGTCTCAACTTCCACATCAGATCCAAAATGTGGACCAAGGTAACTTACTGGGTCCCACCAAATTCAGGGTATGCCTTAGATTTTAACAAAGTAGGCCTGAGGCAGAATTCTTCTTAGTTAAATAGTGAGAAGAAGGTCTTACACAGACCTCAGAGAGAGGCAGTTTACTGCAGCAGTTTTATATTTTATTTTCTTATTAATCCTGAGGTAGGACATGGTTTATTGTTATTTTTACCCCATGCTTACTTAACTCAAATATACACAAAAAATGTACTGACGATTTAAGGTTTGTCCATTTAGAGTCTCGTGCTGCAAGAAGTTGAGGGTTATTGAGCAAGCATTGGGTCTCATAGGCAGGTTACTTCTCAGTTAGTGAGTACAGTCTTCTGGCTGTCATTGCTGTCACCAAAAAAAAAAAAACAAACAAACGATAAATTCCATAAAAAAACAGTCTCACTGAAGAGAAAAAGAAGACAAGCAATGACATAAGATTTTCCTACTCATAGATTTGGAGATTCTATATAAGTTTCCTGGAAACATAATTTTGTATCTCCCACTTATTTATTTATTTTTTTTAAAGATTTTATTTATTTGAAAGAGAAAGAGCAAGAGAGCACAAGCAGGAGAAGGGGCAAAGGGAGAGGGAGAAGCAGGCTCCCCATTGAGCAGGGAGCCCGACGCCAGGCTCAATCTCAGGACCCTGGGCTCATGACCTTAGCCGAAGGCAGACACTTAAACAACTGAGCCACCCGGATGCTCCTCTCCCACTTTATTTTTAAACACTCCCATATATATGTCTCCAAAATTACCAGCTACTTCTAAAACTATGGATTTTGATTAACACTTACTACAGCTCTGGAGAACAGAATCAAACTCCTGTGATTCCCAAGGCACTACCCCTACCATAGGGTCCCAAAGATGCTGAGGAAGGCTGTAGGAGGACCCAGTCAATAATAAACTAAAAAATGTAGGGATCCGAAGGGGTATGTGCACCCCGATGTTTATAGCAGCAATGTCCACAATAGCCAAACTGTGGAAAGAGCCAAGATGTCCATTGACAGATGAATGGATAAAGAAGATGTGGTGTATATATGTATATATATATATATATATATATATGGAATACATATATATCCATATACACAATGGAATATTATGCAGCCATCAAAAGGAATGAGATCTTGCCATTTGGAACTACATGGATGGAACTAGAGGGTGTTATGCTGAGTGAAATAAGTCAATCAGAGAAAGACATGTATCATAGGACCTCACTGATATGAGGAATTCTTAATCTCAGGAAACAAACTGAGGGTTGCTGGAGTGGGGGTGGGGTGGGAGGGACGGGGTGGCTGGGTGATGGACATTGGGGAGGGTATGTGCTATGGTGAGCACTGTGAATTGTGCAAGACTGATGAATCACAGATCTGTACTTCTGAAACAAATAATGCAATATATGTTAAGAAAAAAAAGCAGCAGAAGAAGAAGATAGCAGGAGGGGAAGAATGAAGGGGAGTAAGTCGGAGGGGGAGATGAACCATGAGAGAGGATGGACTCTGAAAAACAAACTGAAGGTTCTAGAGGGGAGGTGGGTGGGGGGATGGGTTAGCCTGGTGATGGGTATTAAGGAGGGCACATTCTGCGTGGAGCACTGGGTGTTATGCACAAACAATGACTCATGGAACACTACATCAAAAACTAATGATAATGTATGGTGATTAACAGAACAATAAAAAATTTAAAGAAAAAAATAATAAACTGAAGAGTTGTTTCCAAGAGGAAGGACAGAAGTGATTTGCAGAAGGGGTCTCCACTGATGGAAGATGGATAATAAACCAAAAATATCTGACTATAAGCATTGACTACCAAAGGTCTAACTAGATTAATTTTAGAGGAAAACCTGTCTCTGAGATGAGTCACTTTCAAAGTGGCACCAAGATAGATAGGACGGATATACTTCTTTCATCTGCACCTGATACAGTTGATAGCAAAGGAAGACAATAAAATAACTACTGAGTTATTTTATATATAAAGTGTCAATTTATCTATAGTTTCCCAAAATACTACTCTCATGCACAAATGAGGTCTCCTACCCCAGGTTGAGAAGTATGATCTTCCAGACCTCACGGCCCCCTTAAATGAGGAAGCCTTCTCTTAGGACTTCGGGCTGGAAAAGATCTTAAGGATGGACACGGAAACTACTACATCATCTGTTAATGCGCTAAATAATCCGAACCTCAAGACTTCCCAATGTAGACAACATTGTACACATCCCATAGAACTGAAGGTGTCTCCATCATCTCTTCTCCTCCTCAAGAGTATCCCAGCTGAGTGTCAGGTTGAGGAAATTAATTATTCTCTAGCAGATATAGGAGCTTAAATATACACTGTGTTCCAGAACTTAGTTTGAAACCTTTTAATTAACACTTTACCTTAAAATTAATCTTTAAATTTTATCAAATGGAATACTTACTAGGGCATATATTAAATATAAATTTATAAAAGTAGACATATTGGACCCTTTCTTCAATGGATATCATTTAATATAGAACTTTGTGGAACTACAAACTATTTTGTAAATCCTCATATAAGCTCATAGCAACATATGGATTGAGATATCATGAAAATTATGTGCAACACTGGTGCATAGGACATGAGCTTAATGTGTCATATTTGTGAAAGTTGAAAGATAATAGTTGTTACCCCTACTATTATTATGCTTTATATTTCAACATTTTCATAATAGATACCAGTGATTCAAATACTCTCATAGCTCCCAATATAAATACCATTACAGCTAAATCTTTGCTTCCTTATTTACGTTTTTAGACTAGAGTTTGAGAAGGGGATATATTAGCTTAAAGGGTATAAGCATTTGAAAGACTTTTTGATGATTTTAGCTAATGAAATAGGCAAATATTATTGTAGTATTTATTTTTAAATTATATACAACTGTTTTCTTAATTAAGTCATTTTAATATATTCAGAGTTGTGCACACATCTCCACAACTAATTTAGGACATTTTCATTATCCCCAAAAGAAACTCTGTAGCCAACAGCAACTACTTTCTCTTGTCTCCTCTCCCCAACCTCTGGCAGCTCCTAATCTACTTTCTGTCTCTATGGGCTTCCCTATTCTGGATATTTTATTTAATGGCCATGTTATTTATTTAAAACTTCTTTTCTTAACATTGGTTATTGTTCAAAAATTATTTCAATAGATTCCAAAGAAAGTCATTGCACTAAATAAAATTAGCACAATTATATACATAGAAGAAAGTATACTATTTTCTATACTTTACAAGGAGTAAATATAATTACCATAAAATAAAATAACGAGCAGTAAAATATAATATTGCAAAAAGGAAAAGGAAAAGGAACAATTTGAGTGTGCTATCCAAAGCTCCCTAAAGACCAGCTATTGTTTCTTTCCTTTGGTAATCCTTCTTTGCTCCCTCTTGTTTGCTGCTCATGTAAACCCCCTAACACTCTAATTCAGAACTAAAGATTTCCTGCCAATCCCTTTACTTAACACAGTAGGAAAGAATGAATTTGTACATTTCAATAATATGCAGTCCCTAATTCCACTTTTCCCCAATTTAAGCTGTTTTTCTTAAATATTGCATAAGCCTGCAGTAATTTGATTTCATGTTTTTACTTAAATTATATACATTATAGACCACTGAAATTAATTTCAATACAGCATTTTAAAATAAGTGGAAGAGAAGCAGACTGGGTGTAACTTAAATTAAAACACATACCAAAATTATATGGTCTCCTAAGAAGGAATAGTGTTTAGAAGTAATTACATCTTATGAAGAAAAATGCCTAATTTTTATTCCATTTCAATTGTGGGCTATAGGTTACCACGTTATATACAAGAGGAAAATGAAAATGTTTATTCAGGAAAAAATATATTTATATATAATATATAAAAATTTGATTCTTTTATTTAAACTGTGAATTTAATTATGATGAATTTCTTATGTTTCATACCTTTGAAGCCTTCTTATATATTTTATATCCTAGAATAATGCACATAGCTATGGCTTAGTTACTCTAATGGTTCATGATTAAAGGCTGGATGCTATAGTAAATGTAAATTGACAAGGTCATGCTAATTAACTTCTAATCTTGATTCTGGTATGACTGGCCATGATGTCACTTGATCTCTTCCAAAAACTTTTATTTCTGAAATATTAAATCTCTGTAATATCTCAGTAATTCCCAAGTATTGGTCCATTTTATCCTTTATTTTAAAGATGGATTTGAACATATTAGTCATATGACCTCTAATTTTCTTTTGACTTTAATTTTTGTTGTTGTTTACCGGCCTTAAAATGTGCTAGAAAGTATTCAATCTTAGAACAATTTCTAGTCATATGCCATAAATGAAAACTTTGCTTTTCTAGTGAAATTTCAGAATTAATACACTGCTTTCAACACTGCATGCAAAAGATACTAAATGTTCCTTTATGATTGGTATAAAAAATGACTAAAGCTGAAAGTGTTTTGACTATATTTTAGATTTGTGGGTAACTACATCAATTATTGTTAAATTTCTTATGAGCCAGGGCTCTTTTGAGAGTGAAATGAAATGTCAATAAAACATATACTAATTAGGAATGTCCTGGGAAATTTGAAGCATATCATTTGCAAGCATATGTGTAGGCAAAAAGCAAAACCATCTTATAGGAGAACCTAAAGCTTTAAGAATGATCTGATACATCTCTTAGATGTATCAATAAACATACCTATTTAATATTAGTTGTTAGCATCTCAGGAAAGGATGATTTCATTTAGACACTTTTTTCATTATTGTTTGTCATTCAGTCTATTTTCATAAGTCACTTGGAACTGACCTTCAATGTAAATATCATAATCAATCCAGATAATGTCAGGGCAGCATTTTGGTGCTCTCTCCTTCAACATGCAAATATCAGGTCTCTACTGGAATGTTCCATACTCACCATGCACATAGATATACTATATATATATAAAATCAAATCATGTAGTAAATAAATGTTGTAAATGTAGTAAGTAAAAAATGTAGTAAAAATGTGGTAAATAAATCATGTAGTAAATAAAATCAAATAATAAATAAAATCATATAGTAAATAAAATCATATATATGGATATACATGCACACATGCATACACAGAATTAATTTAATTTAATCAATTATTAAATATATAAATATAGATATAATATCACAAAGCTTGCAGCAATAGACTATAAAACAACTGCAATATGACATCAGGGGTCTGGTCTCTGCTTCGTCACTTAGTATCACATAGTTTCTAAGTTTGGTTAGTTATCAAAAGGGGATAATAAAACTCTACTTGCAATCATAGTTATGAAAAACAAATTCTGTAGTGATATATGCAAAAATTTTATAAAACATGACCAGACCGCTTTAGAGTAATGTTAACATATGTATATATACATATAAAATTAAAATATTAATTATTTGCCAGTTATATGTATAGCTGAGCCTCCCTTTCTAAATAGTTTCATTATTATTTTGCCTCTAGGCTTTCTTGTAGTCCCTTCTTTCATGGATTAGTAGGATTTACCTTGTATATGCATATGCATATGGATATGTACCACAGAGAATACCTAAGGGCCTTCAATAGTCTGGGTATTAAAAAAAAAATTGTGTCCATATTATATTGCACCATCTCCTTCAAGCCCATTGCCATTTTACTAGTATTAAATTTTGGCTTATAACATTTTATAAAAATGTGTTGAATGAACATTATGTGATTTCTATTAACAGAGACTTGGTTATGACTGTTACATACAATTCAAGTGAGAGGGTTTTTTTTTTTTAAAGATTTTATTTTATTATTTATTTGAGAGAGAGAGAATGAGAGATAGAGAGCACGAGAGGGAAGAGGGTCAGAGGGAGAAGCAGACTCCCCGCAGAGCAGGGAGCCCGATGCGGGACTTGATCCCGGGACTCCAGGATCATGACCTGAGCCGAAGGCAGTTGCTTAACCAACTGAGCCACCCAGGCGCCCAAGTGAGAGGGTTTTTTATCATCAAATTTTATGTTTATAGAAATATTTTTCTCGCATTATGCTAATATTGGAAATTGAGGAGGAAATCTGTGTGTTACACTTTTGGCAAGCGTCTGAACTATTATACATATAACAAGTTATTTATTATTTATCTAAAAATACTGTAACAAAACTAAATGCTTGTTTTCTGCCATTTTTGCTGGCATAGTCATGACGAGAAAGTTGGAAGTGGAAAAGCAATAGGTCACATATTAAGAAGTATATGTCCCAGTTTTTGAATCCATGATGTTACCCAATTTCTCTGGACAGAACAAAATGTGTAGTGAACACTATGAATTAGTGAAATAAATAAGGATAAACAATTGAAATATACTAGCCTAATTAATGCATGAATGTGGAATAATCTTGCCTCCTAATAAAGGGATGCTGCTTTATGCACCTAACACATTCCACACTTATACAATTCCTATGTATCATTAAAGCCCAATCTTGAGTTGAATTATGTTTAAAATGTTACATTTTAACTATAATCAGATGGGTATTTAGATATATTACTTTTAAGTTTTATAGTATAAAAGTCATGTATGAGAGTCACATAGAAACTTTGAAAGAAGTTGGGGAACATGTTTGTTCGTTTGCAGATAATGGATCAAGTGAGATCATCATTCTCATGGGACTTAATCTGTGCATTCTCAATCACAATCTCAATCTTAATGACACGTCAACATATTGTCAAGGAAATGACACACATACAGTGTCAATGACAAGAACCATTAATGCATTTCAAACTGTAGAGCTAGGTGGTAAGACATAAACCTATGCCTCCACTGCAACATATCCTAGTCATAAAAGATAATAAAGAGGCGAGTTAAGAAGAACTAGGGTTACTAATATTTCTGGTGATCTTAGAGGAACTCTTTAACTTAAATTTTCCAAAACAAACATAAAGTGATGTCAGTTCTTACTTCAAACCATTAATTTGGACTAAATAGCTAACTTATCAGACTCCTCATGCTTTTTTGAACATTTTCACTGTCTAGGCTCATAATATACCCATTTGATACATAAGAAAGGAAACTGAGCCACAATATGGGACATTTTAAAGATTCTCAAATGGAAATAAGAAAAATAAAATTTCATGTCAATAAGATTTAAATGTGTCACAAAATTTAGTAGTAAAGACTTGCTAGTATTCTTAATCAGAATATGTATGCAACATTTTCCCCAGCCCAAGGTACCATAGTTATTTATTTATTTAGCACATTCACGTTCCTGTATTTTTTCCTTCAAGGAATTTTCTTTATTTTTCAATATATTTAAACACAATATGGACAATGTAATATGTATATGCATATGTATATGCATATATATGCATATATATTCTGTAATATAAATATATATTCTGGCTCTATTTTTGTGTTAGGTGCTTGAGGGAATTTTTTTTTAAAGATTTTATTTATTTGTCAGAGAGAGAGAGCACAAGCAGGAGGACCAGCAGGCAGAGGGAGAAGCAGGGAAAGGAGAGGCATACTCCCTGCTGAGCAAGGAGCCCAACATGGGACATCCCAGGACCCTGGGATCATGACCTGAGCCAAGGACAGACGTTTAACCGACTGAGCCGCCCAGGTGTCCCTGCTTGAGGGACTTAAATAACTAAGCAATATATATTATCAGTGCCCTGTTTTAACCCTATAGTCGCAAAATAAAAATGTTATTATGTGTACTCTAATTTCTTTTAACAAAAGTGATTGTCCAGTAGTCCCTGGTAATTTTTTTTTTAAGATTTTATTTATTTGACAGAGAGAGACACACAGAGAGAGGGAACACAAGCAGGGGGAGTGGGAGAGGGAGACGCAGTCCTCCTGCGGAGTAGGGAGCCCAACACGGGGCTCAATCCCAGGACCCTGGGATCATGACCTGAGCCAAAGGCAGATGCTTAACGACTGAGCCACCCAAGCACCCCCTGGTAATGGGTTTAATAGCTCCTCTCACCTAAAATCACTTCATTATTACTTAATGTGTATTATTATATTGTATTGGGCATGCCTTTAACAAAGAGAAAAAGAAAACACTTTCCTTCTTCTTAAAGAACTCACAATTTCCTAGGAAATTATACAAGCAATCAAGTAACAAAAATTGTGATGTTCACAACAAAAAAATAACTCAGATATAACAAAGAATAAATTTGCCTGATGAAAATTATATTGCATGAGTTGCATACAAGCCTCAAACTGGAAAAGATGTTTATACCATGTAAGATCAATAAAGAATTGTCATCCGAAAACTAAAAATATCTACATCTCACTGAGGGAAATATAAATAAATCAACCTACAGGGGAAAAGTAATGATTGTGCAGACAGGAGAGAATATCTGAAATCCCAATGAACATATGAATATATGAACTTCACTAGTTATCAGAGAATTGCAAATTAAGACAAGGAAGAAGTATAATTCCTCACTTAACTGATCAGCAATACCACCCAACCAACCAACCAAAACAAAAGAAAGCAAAACAACAGCAACAAAAAAATGTTGACCATGGAAGTGTTGCTTTAATAATAGTAACCTTGGCAGTAATAGGAAGAAGGTGACTTATTATGCCTTCCTGAATGAGGTTAACAATTACTATACCAATTTGGGGAACAGTTTAGCAATACCACATAAATTTGAAGAATTGCATTACCTACTCATTTGTACACACATACAAAAAGACAACTATAAGATATATTTGTAATAGCTATAAATTACTAATATAAATATTAATTAACAAGAGAAGTGATATATACCTTGTAGTTTATACACGCATGTATTTATTTATAAAAGAGATAGTATCCCACAGTTTAGCTAAAATAAATCAACATAGTATTTAGAGAAACAAACAGCAGAAAAATAGAAACAATATGATTCCATTTAAATAAAGTATTAATATATGAAAATGGTAGTATATATTCTATATGATCAGCATACACATCTGATAAACTATAAAGACATTCATGGACATAACCATTGTATTAGTTTCCTAGGGATGATGTAACAAAGTATCACAGAGTAGGTGGCTTAAGCTAATAGAAATTTATTCTCTCACAACAGTGGTGGCTAGAAGTCTGAGATTAAAGTGTTAGCAGGAAAAAAAATAAATAAATAAATAATAAAGTGTTAGCAGGGCCATGCTCCTTCTGAAGGTGCTAGACTTCATTGCCTTTTTAGATCTTCTGATCATTGGTAACAATCCTTGGAGTTCCTCGGCTTGTATCTGGGTCACTCCAATTTCTGTCTTTACCATCATATGACCATCTTCACTTTGTGTGTGTCTCTCTCTCCTTAAAGGACACAAATCATTGCATTTAGGTCCACCCTCATCCAGTATGAGTTCATCTTAACTTGATTACCTCACAATGATCTTATTTCCAAAAAGGCTCTTAATCACAAGTAAAGGGACTTTCAACATCTATTTTGGAGGACACATTTCAATCCACAACATTTATGTCTGTAATGTCCATATTTTTAAAATAATGAAGAAAAGCAAGGAAAGTGGGATTAGAGAGTGGCCAAGGTATTTCAAATGCATATCATTTGGCTGACTTGATGGCACATATTTATTCATTTTATTTGGGGTGATCAAATAATTTATTGTCTAAATTAGGCCACTTCCAGAAGTGAAATGGGATGCAATTAATCATTATTCCAAAATCACAGGCCTAAATTACGATCATCCCAGGCAACACAGGATGAATGGACATCCTAGTTTTATATTTTCATGTCAATGAAAATGTTTCAAAATAGGAAGATAATTTTATTCAGATATATTCACAAATGTGGTTTGTGACTTTTTCAAAAATGAGAAAATCCTCAGATAATGCACTTGGATGCACACAGTTATACATTTGTTATTGAAAATTAAGCTGATGTTGAACTGCATGGCAAATGAAGTAAGAAGAAATATCTAAAAAAAATAAAATCATCCTGCCTTATAAAATCCCAGCGACCAGGTATATTAAGATCTATCAGTCTTTAGGGTTAACCAGGCAATATCCTTTCAAAAAAAGAGACAAAATTTGAAAAAAAAGTGTTAAAACCTTTCTTGAATTTAAAGTAGAAATGTCCAGGGTGCCTGGGTGGCTCAGTTAGTTAAGCGTCTGCCTTCGGCTCAGGGAGTCTGCTTCTCCCTCTCCATCTGCTCCTCCCCCTCTCCCATGCACCTCCCTTCTCCCTCCCTCTGCTCATACTCTCTCAAATAAATAATAAAAATAAAAATCTAAAAAAAAATAAAGTAGAAATTTCCAT
The DNA here is from genome assembly GCF_003265705.2 of Callorhinus ursinus. Taxonomy (NCBI): domain Eukaryota; kingdom Metazoa; phylum Chordata; class Mammalia; order Carnivora; family Otariidae; genus Callorhinus; species Callorhinus ursinus. The sequence goes on along the minus strand of NW_027397065.1, from coordinate 71,388,226 downwards.
AATAGTTGACTCTCATACCTTAAGCCAGCCCTTTGAAATGTAAGAGCTTATCCTTAAGCCTGTTTATGTAGGAAAGATACATTAAGATAGGCTACTACATTTCTTTCCTTTCTTAAAAATCTAAGCTGGTATTTCATTATGTATTCAAATTTAACCTTCATCTAACATTAAACTCATCATCCAGGCTAAAAGCAAACATCAATTTCTCCAAAAGTCTGTTTTGACAATTACAGATCAAAGTTTTGCTACCTCCTTTGGGCTTTCAAAGGGTACTTTGCTGTATACTTAATGCATTCTGTTCAATACGATAGTTGTTTGTATAATATTCTATTTCCATATAAGTTTTTGAGATTATTTAGTTTAAGATAATAATTTATTCATCCTTGTATTGTCAGGAGAAATAGACAAAATATATTGCATAGAGAAGGAGGTCATTAAATATTCATTGAATATACAATATTGAGTGAATGTAGGTTAAAGACTACATATAGCACGTAAGTGGGAACCTGGTACTTAATTTTGCTTATCTGCAGTAAGGATATAATGTATTCATTCCATAAACATAAGAAATAAGAACTTGTACTTTATTTAAAGATTTAATGATGTATCATTTAAAAATGCTATGATGATTGAACCACTAGTATATTTCCACTTTAATTACTACTCCGCCTCCTCAAGCATTCCCCCAATTGGCTCATATGAAATTTCCCATTGTAGGTTAAAAAAAAATTCCTAAGCTTTTCTATCATTTGATAATAAATTCATTGAAGATGTTGGAAATTCAAGTTTTTTATCACTCCAGATATTTTAATCTCATCAGTATTATTCAACCTATCCAGGTTGTATTATCTATATCTTTTGATAGCCCTTGTCGTCTCCTAGAAATACATTGACAAGTGAGCAAACAAGATAATTCTAGATGATTCCAGTTAACCAGAGCAGAGGTATGAGTTATGTGTTGGGAGGTCCAGGGAGGAGAGGAGTTGGCAGGAAGGAGAAAGTAGAAATGAGAGTTTACATAAAGCACATATTCTCAAAATAATATCTTTTCAATACTTTCTTAAAGGTTATATATTGACATGACTTTTAAGGCTGATGAAAGAATAATACATTTAGACAATTGAAACCAACACCATAAAACCTGTAGAAAATATAGTCAAACAAGGCACCTTTATATTCATTTGTTAACTTCACCAACTATGGGGAAAGACCCATACCCTTAACTTCACTAGGGTGTATGCAGAGGTTTTCTGTAATATCCCAAGCTGGCTACACTTATGCAAATAGCAAGATACCAACAGAACAGAAACATTTTTCACACATGATCTTATCCACGGAGAAAGCCCTTTTCCATCATATGAATAACGTAGTGAAGGTAATTTATAATTGGTCATATTTTAAGTTGGAGAAATGTTTTCTTAATGACTATTTCTATCTGAAAACATTGCTATTTGCTTAGTATTGAGAAGGAAGCAGCTGTAGCCATCTATTTGTTGTACTCGTTCACCATCAAGCACACACCCAAATGCCTTTTACGATATATAAAGTGGTCATTTGAATATTATTCTCTTTTAGGGGAAAATAGTAAGGAAAAATGTCTCATTTTCTTCTCACCTGTTCTGTGATTGCTCATTAGTAGTTTAACAATTTATGTCTTCACACTTGTATCATAAAGAGGTAAGCATCCTTGTTTTCAATTGAGTGTAATTACATAGATTTTTTTTTTATTTTTCTAAGTGCATTTTTCTGCTAAAGCCTTTTTCTATATTTAGAACTTCAAAAGCTAATAGAGCTAAATTTCTAAGGAAAACTGTTTATATGTCTAATTGAGCAGTAAATGTAGAGGTGTATTATACTAATTATGTTGACAAGTGAATTTACAATCAATAAATTAATTCAGTTCTGGGTAACTAGCATAATTAGTATGGCTTTACATAAAATAAAAGCTCAAGGGAAAAATATGAAATACTAAGATTACTGAGAATAACTAATTGACTATTACCAGTTTTATTTTGCTTTCAAAAACAATTTGTGTTTTTCAAGTATATTCACCAACATTATTTTGATTGTTATTTTTACAGTCTCCAAATTTATGGTAAATCACAAAATCACATTCAAAGAAATCTCCTCTGAAATTAAAAAAGTGACTTAGATACTCTTTGTATGTACTTTGAATATATTTTCATTATTTATCTTTTTTGAGATTTGTAGATAACCTTGAAATAGCTCAAATTATACAAAAATTGTGCAATAAGACTTTTTTTAGTACCAGGGAAAGACCAGAATTAAAAACTTATTAACATTCTTATGACATGAGAGTATCTTATATTTCAATAGAATTTTTACAGACCTAATATTTTTGAAGGCAGAGCTATTTTCTGCTTTGTTTATAAAAATGATCTTTGCATGTTTATAGATCTGCAAAGACTGCAGGTGCTACACTTATGAACATTTTTGGAAAGATGCCCCTCTTGAGTCTCTTCTTCTGTCTATGGAAACACAAGAATTATACAGGCTTGACATAGCAAAAGACAGCACACATTTTTGGAATTCTTTGATTCATAATCTGTCTATAGTTCTTTCCATCACCAAAAGAGAATTTAAAAAAATAGCAACTCAAGCCAACCAACTTAGTAAACTAGTCCTCTCACAGACTTTAAGGAGCTCTTTAATATTCTACCTCCTACTTCTTACCTCTTTATGTAACTTCATTCATCTTGGATGTAGGCAAGGCCTGTCACTAACTTCTAATGAAGCCCCAGGTTACATCGCATGGCAAAGAAAATGGGGGTGTCACTCATGATTTCAGTATGTTATACATCAGAAGTCACCTCAGCAGACTATAATGAAAGGTTCTCCTTGCTGGAGGAAACATCCAATATGAAAGAAACTCACATGGCAAGTAAGTGTGTGTGTGTTGGGAGAAGGGGGGCTCTGGGAACTGTGAGCAGCCTCTAAAAAACCCAAGGCTTTTGGTCATTCAGTCACAAGTAAATGAATTCTGCAAAAGAATCTGAATGATCTTGGGGGCAGATCTCTCCTACCGAAGCCTACAGGTGAGAATATAGTCCAGCTGACACTTTGACTGCAGCTTTTGTGAGCCCCTGAGCAGAGTGCCTACCAAAGCACTTGACTCATGAACCATGGAGACACAATAAATGTTTGCTGTTTTGAGCTACTTAGTTTGCGTTATAATTGTACTGCAATAATAATATATATCCAAATTGAAGTGTAAAGGATCAAACATATCAAATAGATCCAACTGTACACATGCATAGTTTTTTTTATCTTTCTTGATAATCAGTGCCACAAAAATGTGTCTGATAAAAAAAAAAAAAAGACTAGTCAATATTTCTGAAATACCAGGGTATAAAGCCATCTGTCTACATTATCCTAAGTCCAAATGAATCTTATAAAAATGTCCATTGGGAGAAGAAAATGGTAGGCTACACTTGTGGAACAAATTTAGTAACAAGTATTAGGAATACATCAAGTAAAAGTTTCAGAAGCTGCTTCTAACTGCAACTCCCAACCCCATTCCACCCAACCCAAACTGTTAAATCAGAAAGTTTATCTGTCTGACAAGGCTCTGGAACTTTAAACTTCATGGGATAGGGTTAATTTTTTAACAATGAATAGATCCATGTGGGTAAGAATAATCTCATTTTTTATAACTTACCAAAAAATTATTTTGGACACCCAATAATGAAGGTCAACTTATAAATATACAAACATTCTAAAAACAGAAAACTATATTGATTTGAATCTGACATATAGAGATATTCAAAGATGTATTTTACAGATGCCAGTTTAGTGAAAATCAATACATTTTGAATGTGCTCATCTCAGAAACATGGATTGCTTCTCAAAATAACATGTGTTTCATGTCAAATTAGTTTATTTGATGGGGAGATATCTGTTGTAGTTTTCAGCCTCCATACATGCCACAGACATGCTAAAATTATAATGTATGATTAGAAAGTACTATAGATTACAATTAAATGGTCTCTGACAATCAGAGTACACTTAGCTGTTTATAAAATAGCTGACCTCTGTTAATAAGAAAACAGAAAAGAATATAATAGCAGTTTTCTTGTATACTTTGCTCTATAATTTTTTAAGAGAGAAGCGACAAATGAAAACTGTAAAAATAATGCTGTCTGCTTTCTTTCTCGTGGAAGGAATTTCTGCCATGTGTTCTGTGTTCAGTACATACATGGACTGGCCATGGCTATTTCTGTGTCTCTCTCCTACTCACTGGGTCCTACCAAAGCAAATCTATACACTGGCGACTCTCATCTAAGCATTAGGTTTTAATAAGTTGATCTAGTGTTTTTGATCTGTGAGTGGAGACCAGATGACAGAACTTTGTTCTTGGCCACTCAATATTTTCTTCTGTAAAATATTTTAATAAGTACATTTTTTTGAATGAATTTGAATTCTCTTAATAAAATATGTGAGGAATATACTCTTGGAATTCTCAGAAACCTAAAATAGTTTAATAATAAGTTGAATAAATCAGAATTGCATTTAAATGAAATATATTATAAATATCTTCAATTTTATTATTTAAATATAAAATAAAGGAAAATTTAGACAGCCTTAACAGAATAAAACAATAATCTAAATCAGCAATTTTAGCTGGCTATAATTTTATTATGGATTATCATTATAAGGCAAGTAAATGGTTGAATTTTTCTAATCTGCATTAATTACATATAAGCAAGATTGCTTCACTTTCTGCTAGTCATATCATGTCTAAAGTAGAGTGAATCCTGGGGCGCCTGGGTGGCTCAGTCGGTTAAGTGGCTGCCTTCGGATCAGGTCATGATCCCAGGGTCCTGGGATTGAGCCCCGCATCGGGCTCCTCGCTCAGTGGGGAGCCTGCTTCTCCCTCTGCCTCTGCCTGCCGCTCCCCCTGCTTGTGCTCTCTCTCTCACTCTCTCTCTCTCCCTGTCAAATAAAAATAAATAAAATCTTTAAAAAATAGTAATAAAATAAAATAGAGTGAAGCCTAATGAGAATTCAAATTGTAGTAAAATGTCACTAGGACTCCAGTCATCCACTTTAGACCCGTTCTCAAGGGATCAGATTAATGTTCTTTTCTTGGGGGAATATTGAGAAAGACAAATATGAGAAAGGAAGGCCAAGAAATTTGCTCTTCTTAGAAACTTCATCCTAACTGTTCACAAGGCAATGAATGAATCCCAGAGTTCCTAGAGGAATATTTTTAAAAGAGAAGACTGTATTGGTTTTGTTGTCTCAGTGCAACCTCTATGGAACCATGAAATTGTCCCCAAATAACCGTAAGTTCCCTGGGTATTCATTCCTGGAAACTTGACCTAGCCACAGGAATCAACATCTGAATCACCCAGGAGGACCTCTGGAACACATGAACTGCCTGGATTCCCTCTTGCTGTATATTTATTCTCAGGGAGTCACAACCAAAAATGTTAAAGAATCTTTTTTTTAACTTCATTTATTTAAATGGGGCCCAATATATTAAGAAGAAAGTTGAGGGTGCCTGGGTGGCTCAGATGGTTGTCTGCCTTCGGCTCAGGTCATGATCCCAGGATCCTGGGATCGAGTCCCGCATTGGGCTCCCTGCTCCTTGGGAGCCTGCTTCTCCCTCTGCCTCTCTCTTTCTCTCTCTCATGAATAAATAAAATCTTAAAAAAAAAAAAAAGAAGAAAGTTGAGAGGTGAGAAACTATTTAGTAGATTTTACATGTATTATCTTTGATCTTAAGGAGCATAACAGAAAACTTTTACAGATAAAGAATTTGTTTTGAAATAGAAACTTTAAAAACGAGATTATATTGAAATATCTTGCATTCAATAACTTGAATACATTATCATTTAAATTGATTAAGTTGAGAGGCTAGTTGACTTTTTATCCAAATATTGTAGAAAAAAGTCTTAAACACTGGGTATAAGTGAATTAGATGACCACTCTCACAAGGAATCCCATTCCTGATATTTTATGCTTCTTTGTGATCCAAAACTCTCTAAAATGTGAGTGTAGGTAGAAACTGTAAGATTATTTATAGAGAAAGTAGAATTCTGATATTTTGAACATAGTAGAAAGAAAAGTTCCTAAGTATTTGAATTAAATAAACTTGATTTACAACCCTACTTCAGTTATTTTCATGCTAAGTGATTCTAGGCCAAATACTTAAACTCTTGGGAATTAAGTTTCTTCATCTATAAAACAGGAATAATAAGAGAAAATCAGAGTTGCCACTAACATCACTTGTGAACATGATTATAAAATGATAATCTCAGGGCTATAAAACCTCAATCATAGTAGAGAAATGTGGCAAATAACCACAAAGGATACAGCATGCTAAAAACTAAAAATTGTGGGGGTGCCTGGGCGGCTCAGTAGGTTAAGCCTCTGACTTCGGCTCAGGTCATGATCTCAGGGACCTGGGATAAAGCCTCATGTCAAGTCCCACGTTGGTGCTCTGTGCTCAGCAGGGAGTCTGCTTCTCTCTCTTCCTCTGCCCCTCCCCCCAATCATCTTGTTCACTCTCTCTCTCCATCAAATAAATAAATAAAATCTTTTTTAAAAAAACCTGAAAAGTTGTGGCTCAAATGTGTAAAATATACTATTACATCCAACATGGCTACTTAAAATGTATAAATATATATGGACCTGGACATTATTTTGTGAAGCTATTTTTTTTTCCTTTTAGTCTTTTACATTGCTGTGTATAAATCTCTTGTACCTTTTGATATTTCAGACTTGTCTCAATGCCTTCAACACAGTGAACTCTTAGGTTTCAAACTATTTCTTAGACACCTATTATCTGTCTTGCATTACTTACAGTACTTGTTTTAAGGTAATGAAACATCAGTAAATATTATTTGTGTTGATTTATTTTAGGAATAACTTGTGATTTTACTACCAGTGTTGTAGAGATATCACAGAATGAACAAAGTTGTGTCCTTTTATTTGCTTCATATGATCTTTGAATATATTTGTGCATCATCTGTTTTATGTTTTGTGTTGATAAAACATCACTTGTTAAAAATCTAGGCAAGCACACATTTTTGTTCCATCTGTTTTTAGTAAGAAAAATACAGTAAATAGGAGTTATATTGGCAGGGAAAATTAGTTTTCATATGATTTGGTATTTTTGTGATATTTTAATCTCAGATGAGAGTAGATGAAACAAAAAATGCTCCAGGTTCATCAGTTATATTTTTATTAATATGACTTTACTTATGTGTCAGCATGACCAAATTTGTAGCCATTGTTGATCAAAGACAAAATTCTAGAATAAGCAATTTTAAACAGGTTAAAATTTAAACACCTTACATAACTCAATTCAATGTTATTTTGAAGTATCTGTTTTGTCCATGGCACAGTGTTAGATTCTGAGGATAAAAATATAAAAAAGCAATAGTCACTGACCTCAAGAACAGATTACAAATGACAGTAATATAAACATATTTGTCATCTAGGAGATATAGGTTGCTATGGAGGTGATATAAAGTTATAAAGTGCTGTAAGAACACAACCAGGGGAACAATTAATCCAGGCTAACTAAGGGATTCAGTAATAAAGTAGATAAATAACCCCTTAGGGAAAAAATAGTTAATAAAAAGTAGAAAATAATATCAATATATTATATAATGAGGATTTTATTTCAGACTGTCCCTGCATAGGATGATTAGACTTATTTTTTTTTAAGATTTTATTTATTTATCTGACAGAGAGAGAGAGCACGAGCACTCAAATGGGCTGAGATGCAGAAGAAGAGGGAGAAATAGACTGCCCACTGAGCAGGGAGCCTGAAGTGGGGCTCGATCTCAGGACCCTGGAATCATGACCTGAACTGAAGGCAGATGCTTAACTGACTGAGCCACCCAGGCACCCCTGATTTGACTTATAATTTTTCTACTTTAGAATGGTGTGAAAGTACACACATTCAATAGAAACAGTGCTTTGACTTTTGATTTTGGTCTTTTCCCTTGGATAGTGACATGTAATGAGAGCCATTTTAACAAGTGTGAGTTAATATCACATTGTGTTTTTTTTTTTAAAGATTTTATTTATTTATTTATTTGAGAGAGAGAGAATGAGAGATAGAGAGCACGAGAGGGAAGAGGGTCAGAGGGAGAAGCAGACTCCCCGCAGAGCAGGGAGCCCGATGCGGGACTCGATCCCGGGACTCCAGGACCATGACCTGAGCTGAAGGCAGTCACTCAACCAACTGAGCCACCCAGGCGTCCTCACATTGTGGTTTTGATTTGTGTTTTCCTATCAGTGATGTTGGTCACCTTTTCAAATTCCTATTGGCCAATAGTATGTCTTCTTCATTTTTTCTTTTCTTTTGTTTCTTTAATTTTTTAATTTTTTTAAATTTTTTGTTGTTATGTTACTCACCATACATTACATCATTAGTTTTTGATGTAGTGTTCCATGATTCATTGTTTGCTTATAACATCCAGTACTCCATGCAGAACGTGCCCTCTTTAATACCCATCACCAGGCTAACCCATCCCCCCACTCCCTGCCCCTCTAGAACCTTCAGTTTGTTTCTCAGAGTCCATCGTCTCTCATGGTTCATCTCCCCTTCCGATTTCTCCCCTTCATTCTTCCCCTCCTGCTATCTTTTTTTTTCTTAACATATATTGCATTATTTCTTTCAGAGGTACAGATCTGTGATTCAACAGTCTTGCACAATTCACAGCACTCACCATAGCACACGCCCTCCCCAATGTTTATCACCCAGCCACCCCATCCCTCCCACCCCACCCCCACACCAGCAACCCTAAGTTTGTTTCCTGAGATTAAGAACTCCTCATATCAGTGAGGTCATATGAAACATGTCTTTCTCTGATTGACTATATATATATATATATATATATACCGCAACTTCTTTATCCAAACATCTGTCGATGGACATCTTGGCTCTTTCCACAGTTTGGCTATTGTGGATATTGCTGCTATAAACGTTGTGGTGCATGTACCGCTTCGGATTCCTACATTTTTATCTTTGGGGTAAATAACCAGTAGTGCAATTGCTGGGTCGTAGGGTAACTCTATTTTCAACTTTTTGAGGAACCTCCATACTGTTTTCCAGAGTGACTGCACCAGCTTGCATTCCCACCAACTGTGTAGGAGGGTTCCCCTTTCTCCACATCCCCACCAACATCTGTCGTTAATTCCTGACTTGTTAATTTTAGCCATTCTGACTGGTGTGAGGTGGTATCTCGTTGAGGTTTTGATTTGGATTTCCCTGATGCCGAGTGATGTTGAGCACTTTTTCATGTGCCTGTTGGCCATTTGGATGTCTTCTTTGGAAAAATGTCTGTTCATATCCTCTGACCATTTCTTGATTGGATCATTTGTTCTTTGGGTGTTGAGTTTGATAAGTACTTCATAGATTTTGGACACTAGCCCTTTATCTGATATGTCATTTGCAAATATTTTCTCCCATTCTGTCGGTTGTCTTTTGGTTTTGTGGACTGTTTCTTTTGCTGTGCAAAAGCTTTTTTCTTGATGAAGTCCCAATAGTTCATTTTTGCCCTTGCTTCCCTTGCCTTTGGCAATGTTTCTAGGAAGAATTTACTGCGGCTGAGGTCGAAAAGGTTGCTGCCTGTGTTCTCCTCTAGGATTTTGATGGACTCCTGTCTCACGTTTAGGTCTTTCAACCATTTGGAGTCTATTTTTGTGTGTGGTGTAAGGAAATGGTCCAGTTTCATTTTCTGCATGTGGCTGTCCAATTTTCCCAGCACCATTTGTTGAAGAGACTGTCTTTTTTCCATTAGACATTCTTTCCTGCTTTGTCGAAGATGAGTTGACCATAGAGTTGAGAGTCCATTTCTGGGCTCTCTATTCTGTTCCATTGGTATATGTGTCTGTTTTTGTGCCAGTACCATACTGTCTTGATGATGACAGCTTTGTAATAGTGCTAGAAGTCCGGAAGTGTGATGCCGCCAGGTTTGCTTTTCTTTTTCAACATTCCTCTGGCTATTCGGGGTCTTTTCTGGTTCCATACAAATTTTAGGATTATTTGTTTCATTTCTTTGAAAAAAGTTGATGGTATTTTGATGAGGATTGCATTGAATGTGTAGATTGCTCTAGGTAGCATTGACATCTTCACAATATTTATTCTTCCAATCCATGAGCATGGAATGTTTTTCCATTTCTTTGTGTCTTCCTCCATTTCTTTCATGAGTATTTTATAATTTTCTGAGTACAGATCCTTTGCCTCTTTGGTTAGATTTATTCCTAGGTATCTTATGGTTTTTGGTGCAATTGTAAATGGAATCAACTCCTTAATTTCTCTTTCTTTTGTCTTATTGTCAGCATATAGGAATGCCACTGATTTCAGTGCATTGATTTTATATCCTGCCACTTTATTGAATTCCTGTATGAGTTCTAGCAGTTTGGGGGTGGAGTATTTTGGGTTTTCCACACAAAGTATCATATCATCTGCAAAAAGTGAGAGTTTGACTTCTTCTTTGCCAATTCGGATGCCTTTAATTTCATTTTGTTGTCTGATTGCTGTGGCTAGGAATTCTATTACTATGTTGGATAGCATTGTGATAGTGGACATCCCTGCTGTGTTCCTGACCTTAGGGGGGAAGTTCTCAGTTTTTCCCCTGCCACGGCCCGCGTGCAAGGTCGAACAGGGATGAGAGCAAGAGAATGAAACATAAAAGTATGGGAACAGGAGGGTTGCCCACGGGGGTGCCGCGAGCAACAACTTTATTCTTTCTCACACACTTTATATAGGCTTAGGTTATATAACAATAGGACATAAACAAGTTCCACAGGTTCCTCCCTGCCCTTCTCCTGGCTCCGTCCCGAGTTTCTGGTTCAAGGCCAGATTCCTCAAGCGCATAGTTTCTTCCCTGTTTTGTTTACGCGGTATGTCTTTAAAGGGCCAGGTGCGCTATCTTTCAGGGTCTATTAATAACACTGTGGTTTTCTTGGCCTATATACAACTCAGGCTAGCCAGTACAACATGTTTTTGTATGGGGGCAGTCAGGTGGCCATGGTTCAAAGGGATCAGGGAGCCTTTGCTCTACCTGATTAACCCCCTTGTTGCTCATGGCTCCCGACATTCCCCATTGAGAATGATATTCGCTATAGGTTTTTCATAGATGGCTTTTATGATTTTGAGGTATGTACCCTCTATCCCTATACTCTGAAGAGTTTTGATCAAGGAAGGATGCTGTACTTTGTCAAATGCTTTTTCTGCATCTATTGAGAGGATCATATGATTCTTGTTCTTTCTTTTGTTAATGTATTGTATCATGTTGATTGATTTGCGAATGTTGAACCAACCTTGCAGCCCAGGCATAAATCCCACTTGGTCATGGTGAATAATCCTTTAAATGTACTGTTGGATCCTATTGGCTACTATTTTGGTTAGAATTTTTGCATCCATGTTCATCAAGGCTATTGGTCTGTAATCCTCCTTTTTGATGGGGTCTTTGGTTTTGGGATCAAGGTAATGGTGGCCTCATAAAACGAGTTTGGAAGTTTTCCTTCCATTTCTATTTTTTGGAACAGTTTCAGAAGAGTAGGTATTAATTCTTCTTGAAATGTTTCGTAGAATTCCCCTGGGAAGCCATCTGGCCCTGCGCTTTTGTTTGCTGGGAGATTTTTGATGACTGCTTCAATTTCCTTAGTGGTTATAGATCTGTTCAGGTGTTCTATTTCTTCCTGGTTCAGTTTTGGTAGTTGATACATCTCTAGGAATGCATCCATTTCTTCCAGGTTATGTAATTTGCTGGCATATACTTGCTCATGATATGTTCTTATAACTGTTTGTAATTCTTTGGTGTTGGTTGTGATGTCTCCTCTTTCATTCATGATTTTGTTGATTTGGGTCCTTTCTCTTTTCTTTTTGATAAGTCTGGGCAGGGGTTTATCAATCTTGTTAATTCTTTCAAAGAACCAGCTCCTAGTTTCATTGATCTGTTCTCCTGTTCTTTTGGTTTCTAGTTCATTGATTTCTGCTCTGATCTTTATTATTTATCTTCTCCAGCTGGCTGTAGGCTTTATTTGCTGTTTTTTCTCTAGCTCCTTTAGGTGTAGGGTTAGGTTGTATATTTGAGACCTTTCTTATTTCTTGAGAAATGCTTGTATTGCTATATAGTTTCCTCTTAGGACTGACTTTGCTGTATCCCAAAGATTTTGAACATTTGTGTTTTCATTTTCATTGCTTTCCATGATTTTTTTTTAATTCTTCTTTAATTTCCTGGTTGACCCATTCTTTCTTTAGTAGGATGCTCTTTAGCCTCCATGTATTTGAGTTCTTTCTGACTTTCCTCTTGTGATTGAGTTCTAGTTTCAAAGCATTGTGGTCTGAATATATGCAGGGAATAATTCCATATTTTGGTACCAGTTGAGACCTGATTTGTGACCTAGGATATGATCTATTCTGGAGAATGATCCATGGGCACTAGAGGAGAATGTGTATTCTGTTGCTTTGGGATGGAATGTTCTGAATATGTCTGTGAAGTCCATTTGGTCCAGTGTGTCATTTAAAGTCTTTATTTCCTTGTTGATCTTTTGCTTAGATGATCTGTCCATTTCAGTCACTGGGGTGTTAAAGTACCCCACTATTATTGTATTGTTGTCAATGTGTTTCTTTGCTTTTGATATTAATTGCCTTATATAATTGGCTGCTCCCATATTAGGTACATAGATATTTACAATTGTTAGATCTTCTTCTTGGATAGACCCTTTAAGTAGGATATAGTGTCCTTCCTCATCTCTTATTACAGCCTTTGGTTTAAAAGCTAATTTGTCTGATATAGGATTGCCACCCCAGCTTTCTTTTGGTGTCCATTAGCATGGTAAATGGTTTTCCACCCCCTCACTTTCAATCTGGGGGTTTCTTTGGATCTAAAATGAGTCTCTTGCAGACAGTATATGGATGGGTCTTGTTTTTTAATCCAATCTGATAGCCTGTGTCTTTTGATTGGGGCATTTAGCCCATTTACATTCAGGGTAACTATTGAAAGATATGAATTTAGTGCCATTTTATTGCCTGTAAGGTAACTGTTACTGTATATTGTCTGTGTTCCTTTCTGGTCTATGTTGCTTTTGGGCTCTCTCTTTGCCAAGAGGACCCCTTTCAATATTTCTTGTAGGGCTGGTTTCGTGTTTGCAAATCCCTTTAGTTTTGTTTGTCCTGGAAGCTTTTTATCTCTCCTATTTTCAGTGACAGCCTAGCTGGATATCTTATTCCTGGCTGCATATTTTTCCATTTAGTGCTCTGTATATATCATGCCAGTCCTTTCTGGCCTGCCATGTCTCTGTGGATAGATCTGTTGCCAATCTAATGTTTCTACCATTGTAGGTTACATATGTCTTCTGAGCTGGTTTCAGGATTTTCTCTTTGTCTCTGAGACTCGTAAGTTTTGTTATTAGGTGTCGGGGTGTTGACCTATTTTTATTCATTTTGAGAGGGGTTCTCTGTACCTCCTGGATTTTGATGCCTGTTTCTTTCCCCACATTAGGGAAGTTCTCTGCTATAATTTGCCCCAATATACCTTCTGCCCCTCTCTCTCTTTCTTCTTCTTTTGGGATCTCAATTATTCTAATGTTTCATCTTACGGTATCGCTTATCTCTCGAATTCTGCCCTTGTGATCCAGTAGTTGTTGATCTCTTCCTCAGCTTCTTTATTTTCCATCATTTGGTCTTCTATGTCACTGATTCTCTCTTCTGCCTCATTTATCCTAGCTGTTAGCACCCCCATTTTTGATCACACCTCATTAATAACCTTTGATTTCGACTTGGTTAGATTTTATTTCTTTTATTTCTCCAGAAAGGGTTTCTCTAATAACTTCCATGCTTTTTTCAAGCCCAGCTAGTATCTTTAAAATCATGATTCTGAACTCTAGGTCCAACATCATACTAATGTCCATATTGAGTAGGTCCCTGGCAGTCAGTACTGCCTCTTGTTCTTTTTGTTGAGGTGATTTTTTCCATCTTGTCATTTTGTCCAGAGGAGAATAGATGAATGAGAGAACAAAATGCCAACAGGGTAACAACATCCCCAGAAAATATAGTGTAAACAAATCAGAAAAGACCTGAAACCAGGGGAAAAGAAAGGGAAAGAAAGAAAAAAGAAAAAGGAAAAAAAAAAAAGAAAAAAAGAAAAAGAAACAAAAACAGAACAAAACAACAGAAAAAACAGAATATGATCAAATATGATCAGGCTGGTACATAGATCAGTGCCACACACTAGATTTTGGGTGTATTTTGGTGTGTTAGAAGAAAGTGCCTCCCACAATTTTAAAGAAAGAAAAACTTATATATGTACAAAAATAAGGTTTGATACAATGAAGGGATGGAATATGACTGTAATGATGAAAATTATAAAACATTTTATAAAAGGAATTGATAAGTAGTTGTTTGAAAAAAGAAAGAAGAGGATTTAAAAGAAAAAAGAAAAACAAAGGGAGAGAATGTGATCAAGCAGGAGACTAAAACAAAGCCATACACTAGAGATTTAGGGCATATTTTGATCTGTTAGAATAACTGTATCTCAAAATTTTAACGATAGAACAACTTATATATATATATGCCAAAAATAAGGGTAACTACTATGAAGGGATAAAATATGACTCTAAAAATTAAAAATAAAAATGTTTTTTTAAAAAAGGGATTGATAAGATGTTGGTTGAAAAAGGGAAAAATAAAAATTAAAAAAAAAGACATTAAAAAATTAACTTTGAAAGACTAAAGAATCATGGTAAAAAAGCCATGAAGTCTATGTGCAATATTCCCGTATCGCTGGAGTTCTCCCGTTCTCCTTGATCGTAAATGTGGTCTTGGCTGGCAGTTCTTGCTGATCTTCTGGGGGAGGGGCCTGTTGCCGTGGTTCCCAAATGTCTTTGCCGGAGGTGGAATTGCCCCGCCCTTGCTGGTCCGGGCTAAGTAATCTACTCGGGTCTGCTCTCGGGAGCTTTTGTTCCTTGCAAGCTCTCGGTACAGCTTTGGAGGACGAGAGTGAAAATGGCAGACTCCCAATCTCCGCCCCAGAGGAGCCAAGAACTTGGGCCCCCACTCTTCAGTGCGCCCCCAGAGAAAAGCAGTCACTCCCATCTCCCCAGTCTCTGGCTACATTCCGTGCTCACCCAGCCTGTGACCGAGCATTTCTATCTCTGGCGCACGACCCCGTGTGGAGTCTCCAAACCCAGCAGATCCCTGCGGTGAGCTCTCGCACCACTCCTCCCGGGGGAGGAAGGGGAGTCTCCCTGGATCTGCTGCTTGTCGGGTCCCTGCTGGAGGAGCAGTGGCCTAACTGTCATCGATCACAGTTTATGGCCACCCTGAGCTGAGAGCCCACGCCTCGGCTCCGTCTCTGCAGCCGGCTTCCCTGCTCTGATACCTGGGAGCTCTGGCGCACTCAGGCACCCCCGGTCTTTCTGTGACCACGAGGGTCCAGAGACCACACTGTCCCGTAAGGGTTCTACCCCCCGCTTAGCCACTGGAGCGACGTCCCTCAGCAGAGCCGACTTCTAAAAGTTCCGATTTTGTGCTCCGCGGCTCTATCACTTGCCAGAAGCGGCTGACGGAGGCCCCCTCCCCCGCCACTTATCCTCCCAAATATCGCCTCAGGTTCGCTTCTCCGCACGTCCTACCTTCCAGAAAGTGGTTGCTTTTCTGTTCAGAGAGTTGTTTCTATTCTTTTCTTTGATCTCCTGTTGAGTTCATAGGTGTTCAGAGTGGTTTGATCCTTCTCCAGCTGAATTCCTGAGACCAGACGAAATCCAGGTCTCCTATTTCTCCGCCATCTTGCTCCATTTGTATGTCTTCTTTAGAAAACTGCCTATTTGGGTCATTTGCTCATATTTTAAATTGTATTATTTACTTTTTTTCTATTGCGTTACATGAGTTCTTGATATGTTTTGGATATTAACCCCTTATTAGATATATGGTTTGCAAATATTGTCTCCCACTCTGTGTGTCAATTTTTCAATTTATTGATTGTTTACTGTATAGAAGCTTTTTATTTTGATATAATCCTACTTAATTTTAGCTTTTGTGGCATGTGCTTTTGGTATCTTATCCTAAAAATAATTGCCAAGACCATTATCAAGAATCTTTTTTTGGAGTGCATGGTGTCTCCGTTGATTAAACGACTCACTCTTGATCTCATCTCAGGTCTTGATCTCAGGATGTGAGTTCAGGCCCCATGTGAACTTACTTAAAAAAAAAAAAAGAAATCTTTTTTCCTATGTTTCCTTCTGTAAGTTTTACATTTTCAGGTCTCTTACATTTTAAGTCTCTGACCCATTTGAGTTAATTTCTGTAACTAGTGTAATATAGAGGTCCAGTTTAAGCTATGTTACATTGGAAACCTATGTTTCCATTTTTTTTTCCCCACAGTCTAGTACTTCATGCGCTTTTACATCTGATATGTATGATTTCCAGAGATCAAAAATCTTATATTAAGACATTAAATAAAACCAAATAATATGTTTTATTTGTTGTAATGGTTGAGAGGTTTTCAGGATAAGTTAAATTCAAAATTTTTTCTTCTTTTTTTTATCTAAATTATAGAACAAGTGACAGACCACAACACTTCCCTTCATAAAAAATTGAATTATTTACATATTTGAAACACACGTGTTGAGGCCTAGCAATGCCTGAATATTATTCTAGGTATTGGGAATTTTAAAATAGTAATAGTAATTATAACACTAATAACAATATGAGCAAAACTAATTATTTAGGGAACCATTGCTACCAAGCAATATATAAGTATCAAATGTCATGTTAAGCATGTTGTATGCATTGAGAAAATGCTTGGAGCTTTGCATTTTGTTCCTTGTTGAGAAAAGTGAGCTTAAATTCAACAATTTGCCCTACGTGAAAGAATCTAGTGTCAGATTTGGGTGCCTGACTTGGGTCTATCAAAAAAGTCTATGTGCTTAGCTGAGACAGTATGCTAAACCATGTTAAACCAAGATAGCCATTTTCATGAACCTGGGGCAGTGATTTAAACTTCATTGTAACTTTAAAACTTAAAGGAAACCTAGAAGGTAAAGATATAAGTTAATAGGATCCCACAATTATTTTCAGAATGTTATGGCTTATCTGAATTGCGTTACCTTCTAAGTTATGTCCCAGTATTTTTGAGGAATTCATATATGTTGAGAATGGACAAAGAAAATTACTATGGTAAAGTTTGGAAGTATAATGTGCTTTAGCAGAGAAAAGACCTGGATTGTTACTTTAGTAAGCTCTGGTTAAAAAATAAGGCGAACAAACAAAAGCCATAACCACCATGAAGGCAGAGGATCCCAGTGGTAGGAAAGATCAGAACAGGAATAAATAAATAATAGTGGGTCCCAGCAAAGACAAATTTCTTGTAGCATACCCAGTATATCGTCTCTCAATTATCCATTCTTCCATTCTTTCTTGCTAACAGAACCACACATTTGTTCTGCAGCCACCCCTCAGAAAAGGAGGCTATATCATGAGTTTCAGGGAAAATCATGGATCTTTTAAACCGATCAAACTATTCCCTTCACTATTGACTGATTTTGCCATAGGTATATTACACAAATCATGACCTGATAAGAAATCAGGTGTAGCATGTGGGTGAGACTTCTGGGAAAAATTTCTTTCCCCTAAAAGATATCATAAACATGTATCTTTTCTTTACCTTGAATTCTGTTGAACTTTTAAGGCATCAGTCTAACATAAAAATGAAGTCCCACAGGATAGCAAAGTAGAAAAACAAAAATAACTTGAATTCTTAAGAATACAATTGAGTGCCTGATATGAAAACATTCTATGTGACTTATTTCTCGTAAGTATATTTATTGTTTTAACTATGTTCTGTCTAACTCACATCCTTAAAATATCAAGATAAGCTACAATTTTAGACTAAAATGCAATCAGTGACCTGCTCTCTCCATAACCCCTAAAACATAAGTCAAGAAATAAGGGTTTATAAGTTACGGCATAAGCTAGCTTGAGTGAGCAAAGTCAACAATAACAACTCTGAATTTATTGTTCTAGATAAGTAGAGAATTAGCCATTTACAGTGATGGATGTTTGGGGAATTTATGAACTGCACTTTGCTGATCAACAGAAGTTGCCTTTTAAGGTTTCGGGTACTTTGTTCCTTTTCGGATTGGTTTAAAGCAAATCAAAGAGCTGAGGACTTACCCCATAATTACTTATCAATTGAAAGTAAAAAAGAAAATAAAAGAACATTTAATTCTTCTTTCAGTGTCTTCATTCACTTTGATCTCTGTCTTATTGATGTGATCCATGTTTCCTTGGATTGAGAAGGAGCTTATAAGATATTCTGCTTTCATGTAATCAAAATAAAATGTGAGAGAAATCAAAACTCTTTTTGTTGAAAATTGATATGTTTTATTCCCTTGATTCAAGTTAAGTAAAGTTTAATGCAATTTCAATAGATAAATAACCATGAATTTTCAGTTGTATTATGCATTCCTTCACACAACATATGTTTATTGAACACCTATTTCTGTTCCAGGCATTCTTCTATGTATTCAAGAAGTAAACAAAGTAGAAAACAAGTGTCTCTAACCTCATCAAAC
This sequence comes from Callorhinus ursinus, assembly GCF_003265705.2. Lineage (NCBI taxonomy): Eukaryota > Metazoa > Chordata > Mammalia > Carnivora > Otariidae > Callorhinus > Callorhinus ursinus. The sequence continues at coordinate 71,369,662 of NW_027397065.1, read as the reverse complement.
TTATACTATAAAGGGGAAAATAAAGAAACAAGTAAATCTATTAAGTCAGGAACTATTCAGAAAAATGAAGCAGAATACTGCAATAGGAAAAGCTAGCTATATACGTATATGTCTGATATGGAGTGGTGATATTTTATGAATGACAGTCAGAAAAGACCTCACCATTAAGGCAGTATTGAACAGACACCTAAAAGAAGTGAATGGACAAGTTGTAGAAACATCTGTTCAAACCATATTCCAAGACAAGCAAATGCCAGGACCCCAATATAGGAATTTTTTGTACATACTCCAAGGAGGCCACTATTGCTGGCAAAGAATGACACATCATCAGAGGTGATGAAATCAGAGAAATAACAAGGGACCAGATATTGTGGGACATTGTATGCAATTAACTTTTAAGGATGCTGGCTTTTACTCAGACTGAGATGGGAATCCTTGGAAGGTCTTGAAAAGGTTATGCCTTACGTTTTATTTATTTATTTTTTTTGAAGATTTTATTTATCTGTCTCAGAGAGAGAGAGAAACCACAAGCAGGGGGAACAGCAGACAGAGGGAAAAGCAGGCTCCCCGCTGAGCAAGGAGCCCATGAGGGACTCAATCAACAAAACCCTGGGATCCTGATCTGAGCCGAAAGCAGACACTTAACCAACTGAGCCACCCAGACATCCCTGCCTTACATTTTAAAATAGAGTTTCTAAATGTGATTTTGAGCAAGATAGTTCTTAGCTATAGGGTGTTTTCTTATGCATTATAGGATGTTTAGCTGTATCTCTGGACTCTGTCTACTAGATGTGAGTAGTTTTTCTCCAGTTTTGACACTAAAGCCATCTCCAGACATTGCCTAGAGCCCCCAGTAGTGGGACTAAATAACCACTGTTTTAAATGGACCATGATGATTAATTTCACAGAAGAGATTCTAGTGGTGGGAAGGGCGGAGATGGAAGCACAAAGGGAGTTCTGTAACAGCTTTCACCCCTAACTAAAAACACTCCATGGAGCTGGGGACCTTCACAGTAGTGGATATTGGTGAGGAGTAGCTAGATTCTGAGTACATGTTAAAGATAGAGACTATGGGATATGTTAATGTGAAATAAAAGGAAAGAAGAGACAAGGTGATTAAAAATTTTTGCCACAGTGCTTATAAAATTGGAGTTGCTACTTACAAAGGTAGGAAAGGAACAGCAGAAGCAGTTTTAGGGTTAGGAAGGTATCAATCAAGACTTCAGGGCGCCTGGGTGGCTCAGTTGGTTGGGCGACTGCCTTCGGCTCAGGTCATGATCCTGGAGTCCCGGGATCAAGTCCCGCATCAGGCTCCCTGTTTGGCGGGGAGTCTGCTTCTCCCTCTGACCCTCTTCCCTCTCATGCTCTCTATCTCTCATTCTCTCCCTCTCAAATAGATGAATAAAATCTTAAAAAAAAAAAAGACCAGATTTGGACCTGTTAAGTCTGATCTATTAGACCTCCAAGTAGAGATACCCAATATGGATTTGATCATATGAGTCTAGAGTTCAGGAGGAAAACTCTTGATTGGAGTTACTCATATGGGAGCCATCAATATAGATATTAAACCTTATAATGGGGTGAGATAAATCATCAAATGGGTATGACCAATACTGAACACAGAGGTATATAAACATTAGGATGTTAGAGAGTGAAGCAAAAAAGCAGAATAGGACACTGAGAAAGAGTCAGTTAGGTAAGAGTTAACCAACTGCTAAAATATACAGGAGAAAGAAAAAAGGCTAGAGATTTTACTTCGAATGTGGCAGCTTTCTGTGACCTTGATCTCTGTTTTGGTGGGTTAGTGTGATGCTACAGTGTGCTCCAAACAGAATGAACAAAGAGGAAATCAACACAGAGGATGGGGAGGATTCATTTGAAAATATCATCAAGGAGTGAGAATGGGATTAGAGTGGGAGTAATGGCAGAAGAGGAGAAAAAGAAAGAACTTTTTGTTTGTTTATTCATTTTAAAATGGGCGATACTAGTACAGGTTTGTCTGCTAAAAGGAGTGAGCCATTTGGAAGGAGAAACTGGAACAGAATAGAGGACAGCTGCTGAGGAGATATACTTACATAAGCTAGAATTTCAGTGGAATGCACACAGAGAGGGCTGGCTTAGCTCGAATCTCAAGAGGGTATCTGTGATATCCATGCTGATGCAAATGGTGGGCATAAAAAAAAAAAAAAGAAAGTAACATATAGACCAGAGCAAAAGTTCAAAAAAATTATCTGTATGCATTTGTTATAGTGTGTGTATTTTAGAAAGAATATACTTCTCTTCCAGAGAAAGAAGTCTGAGCATTTGATTAGCAGTAAGAGTAGAGTGGTATGGAGACTGGTGTATGGACAGTTCCTTTATGATTACTTCCGTTTTCTTGCTGAGTTTGGAAGTAAGGTATCCAGCTAAGAAGGATGTTAGGAAAACAGCTGGTGAAAATTTTCAGTAGAAAAATGGTGTGAAATAGTCATTTAAGAGTGGGGAATTGTTCTTAAAAAAAACAGAGTAAGTTTCCTGGGACAAATGTGTGTGTGAGTGTGTGTGTGTGTGTGTGTGTGTGTGTGTGTGTGTGATTGTCGTCTTTAAATAGAATATATTCACATTCAATCTATATTGGTTGGTTGGATGTTTAATTAAGCCCTCTGCACACATCCATCAACACTGTTACATAAATGTCTAGATGGTTCTCAAAAAAAAAAAACACATAAAACTCAGAAAATTTACTGTATTAATCCCAGGCCTGAAACTAAGTTTGAAAGGATAGGAATATGCCTTCAGATACTCAACAATATCTAAAAATCTTGATGCAAAATAAAGAAGCAAAGGAGTTCAGGACAGCCCCTCCCCCGACCGTGCCACTTTGGCATGTGGATTATTTTGAGCTGAAGTCACCTGATACCCTGCAGGATCAAGAGAAAATTTTGTCCCTCCCTTAACTACATGGAAGAATCTAAATTGGGGTCTTTCCCAGAATAAAGGTTATTAACAGAGATAAATTTTATCTGAGTGATCCATCTTTATGGTAGGACAAACATCTAATTACCAAACATCTGCTCTTCTTATCACCCGTGAAGTACTTTCCTTTCCTTAGTTCAGAATGACATATATATCTCATTTTGCCTGTCTTTAGAATTTCCATGTCTATGTAGATTTTCTGTACCGTATGTGATTTTCTCCTATCAATCTGTCTCATCTCAATTTGATTCTTAGTCCAGCTGGAAGGACCTTTTTGGGGGACAGGAATTCTTACTCCTCAACAAAATCACTACTTTAAAGGAAAGATGACTTATAGAAGAAAGGATTATAAAATAAGGTGGAATTTACTTCTAAATTATACAAGTCTCTATTAGTTTCCTACTAAGCTGTAGGAAATGATATATTTTATAATTAAATTTAATTTTTTTATTTTTGGAAGTATTTCATCCAGTGGGTGACATTTGAATAGAAACTTAAAGAATGAATAAAAAAGAATAAAGACTATTTCAAACACAGAAAGTAAAAATTGGAAAGACATGCAATATTGTGTGGACTGTAAAGGAAAAGCAATTGACATAAACAGAGAGATAAATAGGCCCATGGAGATAAACAGACCCATAGACACTATAAAGGCATGGAGTCTGGACATTGCTGAGATCTTTGGAAGTTTCCTCTAGATGAGAACAGCTGACCCTTTTCAAGGTGACCTGACCATTTTCAAGAGGAAGGATTGCATGATATGACTTCTACTTTAGAAAGTTAATTGCATGGAGAATGGACTGAAATGTGGACAACTAGGGACAATGAGGTCAATTAGCCCATTAATGTAGCCCTAGTAGTAGTGCCTGATGACTGACACCGCCAGTGAGGTCAGTGAAAAGGAACCAGGTTAAAGGAAACATTTGGAGGCCTTGGTGACCAGGTGCATGTGAGGATGGAGTGATAAGTGCAAGGATCAGTTACATCTCAATAGCTGTCCTTTGAAACTACTGTCCAATTGCTTTTGTGAACTAGATTAAGAGGTTTTAATTAACATATTAAAATGTGAATATGATTGATAGAAGGAATGCTCTGATAGAAGGAAATACTTCCTCTCTACTTTCCTCAAGGCATATAATCCCTAGATAACTATGTTTTTAATGTCCTTAAAATGTCTTTAGTAAGATTGCTAAGGATTTTTATCATAGTTGCTTGTGGAGTAGGGTTGATTTGGTTGATCTTTGGGGAAAAAGAAAATAAGGTCTCCATTTCCTTCACTTCCTAGGAGTGGTTTATACTTTTACTTGAATACCTTGATGCTTCTTTATATCTAGATCCTGCAGTGCCATAGACTTCAGAAAGAAGCATTAATGAAAAAAAGCCTAGAGCATACAAAACACTCTTTTATTAGCTCTGTGGTTGATATGGCCAAACATTCAAAGTAGTAGATCCCTTATCAGCTAGAAGGGTTAGAGTCTGATCTGGCAATTCATAGACTAAATCCAAGGGCAGCAAATTAAATACCCTCAGAAAATTAAAATTCACTTTACAGCGAACATTCTTATCATAAAAAAAGAGAAAGAACCATGATAAATAACAGGCCATCTCTATCTTATCATAAAGGACTATACATAGTAATTGGGCAGAATTAATTCCAGTGAAACTTATGACTTTCTTCCCCTGATAGCGTAAGTATAAACTGACATCATTAACTGTTGAATTTTTTTTTAAATCACTACACTCATCAGATCATTACTTCTATTTACATCTTCAGTTGTAGCTATTTTTTTTTTTAGTCACTGACAATAGAAATGCTGCCAGAAATAAATATGTCACAGAGGATTTATCTCCTTATAGATCTGCATGAAAACAGCCAGACAGCTGCGTTTTTCACCTTCCCACCAAACTAAACAATTGTTCTAAATTATTATCAGGATATTCTGGAATATTTTCCATAAATAATTCTTTTTAATTAATAATATTATCAAAGGAATGCTTTTGAATGGAACATTCAATGAAATATGATTTTCACTTTCTTGATATTTTACACTAATACATTTAAAATCTGCCAGTGCATGAAAAATAATAGTTTTCAAAACCAACATCAAATACAATGGGCTGCATTTCTCAAAGAGGAAAAATTATCTTTTATAAAACACATTAACTCATAGAACTTTTTTCTGAGAACTGTTAAACAGCAAACTGAGGCATATTAAAAATTTTAAGAGTTTTTTTTTTTTAAGATTTTATTTATTTATTTGACAGAGAGACAGTGAGAGCAGAAACACAAGCAGGGGGAGTGGGAGAGGGAGAAGCAGGCTTCCCGCGGAGCAGGGAGCCCGATGCAGGGCTCCATCCCAGGACCCTGGGATCGTGACCTGAGCCGAAGGCAGACGCTTAACGACTAAGCCACCCAGGCGCCCCAAAAAATTTAATAGTTTATTTGAGCAAACATCAGTTAGAATCAATCAGTGCCACACCAGCAGTAGTTAGGAGGATTCTAAGGACAGGGGCTCTAGAAAGGATTTTATAGAGAAAAGGCAGAGGCAAAGCAGGAGATTATTGATTGGCTGTGGCTTAAAGTCTAGCTGGGTGTTGGTAATCCCTTGTCTTCCCCTTTGTCTTTAGGTTTCAATTCCATAACCTTAAGGCATTTAGAAACTTATATTTTGGTTTGCTAACATAGGTCACTGCAACATTAGAAGAACCTCAGTTTAATGGACTCTTTGTTTTTTTGTTTTTCTAAGTAGACTCCATGCCCAGTGTGGAGCCCAATGTGGGGCTTGAAATCATGACCCTGAAATCAAAACCTGGGCTGAGAAGATCGAGTCAGACATTTAACCAACTGAGCCATCCAGGTGCCCCTAATGGCCTCTTTGTTTAATTAATTTAAAACCACTGGGCTCCTGGGTGGCTCAGTCGTTAAGCGTCTGCCTTCGGCTCAGGTCATGATCCCAGGGTCCTGGGATGGAGCCCCGCATCAGGCTCCCTGCTCTGCGGGAAGCCTGCTTCTCCCTCTCCCACTCCCCCTGCTTGTGTCCCTGCTCTTGCTACATCTCTCTCTGTCAAATAAATAAATAAAATCTTTAAAAAAAAATAAGACCACCAAAAAAAATTCCCAAACACACCCACCCACCCACTCCCCCAACACAGGAAAAAACCCAAGAGATAATCAAAACTCTCTGGAAAAAATGATGCTGATTTAATTTATTTTATGGCCTCATATCTGGATGTTCATTGTATAAAATGAAAATTAAGGATATTTTAACTTTATACACTGACCATTATATAGACATATAAAACATATATTTTTGTTTTGTAGGAATACTTTTTTATATTATATTTTTCATGCATAACTAGTCACAATTTGTTTTTGAGATACAATCAAAAATGGCAATCAAGTTTAGAAAGGAGTCCATTCTCTTGGACCTTGACTTATTCCTCATTTGAAAACTGTGCAACATACACATATATTGCTAATAACTAGTTAGGAGTGTTTTGATCTCTGTGATTAGCATAGAAAATACTTTAAACAGGTCTCCATTTGCTACTGAATGCAGTGTTATTAATCAGGGAGTAGTGTATAAAAAGGCCTTTGTAATATAATGTAGAACAGTTATGAATCATAACTTCATGTTTGTATGGGTACATGACTGTGTTTCTCTTTAAAGCAGGTAAAGTATGAAACAAAAATAGACATGAACCAGAGACCTCACACTGGCCCATGTTCTATTACTCATTGTTTAATGACTTTAAGTTCCTTTTCCTCATGAAATCTCTAAAATACCGATTCTAATAAAGTAAACTGAATAGAATTATATATGCACCTTCAAGTTTTCTTAGAAGAATTCTGTGAGATTCAGAACATGAAATTTGGTGATTTTTGTCTCTGAGATGAAAGTTTATTTTCAAAATGTAATACATTTGTGGCAGGTTCATGTAATAAAATACTGTTATTGTTGGCCTCCCCAAGGTTTTCTCTTCCTCATTCAAACAAGTAGCTGGAGTTTATAATTCTTTGTCTCTGAGAGTTTGAAGAAGTTCAAGTTAAATGAATGTTTTGTTTCATGATGTCCATTTCAGTGAAGGGATGATGCAAACTGCTCCAGAGTGGTTGAAGAGTAGCAGAGGGTTTGGGGGAATTTACTATTAAGAGATAAATACTGGATCTTTTGGAAAAGACTAAAAATTGTGATTCTCATCAGCTGTGATGACAGAGCTCATTAGTTAGGGAATAGTTAAATGACAAACCCAGGGACACTGGGTGCTAAACTCAGCAGTTTCAAAAAGTTCAAGTCCTTTTAATGACATTGAAAAATAAAAGAAACATGCAGCCCCCCCCCCGCCCCGCCCATGACTTGGTGCTAATTAAGATGGATATACCTTTCAATATGTTATAATGGACTTGGAGATAAATTTTCAATGGTTCAATGTTAGGAATTTAGTATTGCATTATTTTGCTAAAAGACAGGCAGACAGATGAAATGCAGAGTAACAGAAGAAAAATTTCAGTATAACTTGCACAATGCAGTCCTGAATCATATTCGTACCTATGACTTATTAACTTTCTAACAACCAAAAGTGCTAATGCCTCTGACCCTAGTGTTTAATTTCCTTTCTTTTAAAGAATTGTTCAGTTACTTAACTTGTCTCCACAACTGGGAAAGAAATATTTTAATATTTGAAATAAGTCCTCTAATATTTGTCCTTTATTTCAAAAATGATGCTTAAAGTATGAGCTAAAAGTCCATGGGTTATCATACTTGCAAAGCTAAAATTGGGAGCAAAACAAATTATTTTCCTTTTGCAAATCCTCTGGTCTCTCCTCATGCTTTTTCTTGTTTTGCATATTTTTTTTCTTTACAAATGCCCATACGTCATTATGTCCTCACACTTCCTGCAGGGCAAGCCATGATCATTTCGGTCTGGAGAACGTAACTGTGCCTGCATAATGGAGGAGGCAGTGTGAGAACTGAAAATTGTGTGTCTGTAAGAGCTGCTAATTTTATGAGTTTGATGAGTTAGAATCAGAACTAGTTTCCTCCTTAGTTCTCACTTTGCCCTCTTGAACCAAGAATTTTATAAATATGAAGAAAGTAAGACATCACAATTGTTAATTTTGTTAATGTTGTGACAAACACAGCCTTACAAAGAAAATGTATTCTCAGGATGTGTTCTAAAATCCAGGTCGTTTCCATTTTCTTACTTGGTAAAATTGTGAAGGAAAGGAATGACTTCCAGATTAAAATCATTATCTAAATAAATAAATAAACAAAAAACATATGCATATTTTAACCTCATTAGTAGTGTACATATTCATGCTTAACAATTCCACATTTCATCTTCTTTTCATGGTTTTGGACATTGGTAGCAGGACATATATTTTTTATTTTAAAGTAGTTGTAGTTTTGACTCCAATTGACACCCATGGAAGCAAGTTAAACGTTAATTAGTTAGCAAGTATTTCAAATGTTACTTCTTTATGTTTTCTTTTTTAATACTCTATGCCTCAGCCTTCAAAAGCTTGAAAAGGCAATGCAGGAAAGTACGTCCCTTTCCTGCCAAAATGAGCAAGTTTTGTTGTTTGCCAGCAGAAATTTCCTCTATATTTCAAGATTTTTTCAACGTGAGAAATCTTTTTTGAAAGAAGTCCCATTCTCATTTGCAGATCACAGAACTATTTTCGCTTCTTGTCCATTCTCACATTTGGATAAAACAATTTTGTTTCTGGATGCGTACATAAGCCACCTGGCTTGCTTTTCATCCTCAGCCTAATGGGTGAAGGGAACGAGACTGTCAGCAGCTTGAAGCAAATCTAGAAAGGGCTGTTCTGACAATTTCTAACTCCTGAAAATAGCACACTGCCTCTCTGATAGTGTATTCAATTTATTTAAATGGTTGTGCTGAGGGAAAATCGTTTTTCCTTCTGTTGCTCTTTCCATTATTTTCAGCGTCCTTAGCCATTTGACTTGATTCACTGACTCTCAGATCGCTGTCACCTTCCTAAATACAACGTTGAAAATAGATAAATTTCCCAAGGATGGAGGCCTTTAATTTTTTCACAGATCAAATTCAATTGCATATCCAATTAATTATTGAAATGTACGTACACAACGTACATGGGTATTTTTGCAGCTGGAGACAAGTTGATAATACACTGCATTTGCAAATGTCAATAACCCACATAGGACTTGGACCCAAGCAAAATCCTCAACAATGCTTATTGACACACAATGTCCTAAGGAGGGAAGAAAAACAGGATGGGCTTCAATCCCTTTTGTCAAGTATTTATGATTTTGAGTTAGAAATGCCAATATATTGCTTTTCAAGATTTTTATATTTTGTATTTGTCAGCTTTTTGTTTATTTATAGATGTCTCAGCTTATTTCATACAGGATATAAAGTGGCTTAAATATATATAATACAAAAGGTGATATTGAAAAAATGACTTGGAAAATAAATAGCATGAAGGGAAAACAGGTGAGAAAGCCAAAGCCGGAAGAGCACAAAGAGCGTGCTTCGGTCAAAACTATTTTACCAAGTCTGTTACTAATGTAAAGATACAAATAATCTCAAACCAGTGTCAAAGTTAATGCAAAGGAGATGACCTTGTCAGATAAATAATTCATGATGATAATAAAACCAAATTAGCTACATTAGAGAAAGAAAATTATACCACAACTAAAGCTAACTTCCAGTTAAAATTCAGTAAAATCAGTTCTTAAAGGGTCAGAATAATGCAGGCCACATATTATTTGCTGTTGTTGTGGAGAATACCTATTTAATTGCACAAGTTAAATAGTTTCATTGTATCACTTAACGTAAGCCAGTTAAATATGAGAGTATAGTAAAAGTAACAACAAAGGTAACACTATACACCATGACCTTGGCTCAAGGATTTTTGATATAGAGCCCTTCAGATGATTTTGATTTACAAAGTGAGAGAGGATGTAGGATGGCCCAGTGGAGACTGCTATCTGATCCATCAAAAAAGAGTTTCTACCAACCCTGATTCTTCAATGAATAGTAAAGTCTTTTATAAGCATCAGTATCCAGAGCTTTCTTTTAAACTCTAGCTCTTTAGCTTATTGTGACTTTCTTACAACAAAAGCAAAGCCTGAGGAAAAGTCAGTAAAGCCTCCAGTCTTATACTCTTCCTAACAGAAATCTCCACAAGTTTATAAAAGTATAATCAACCCATAGCCACTTTTTACCTGATTTGCAGTAATCCTCAGCTTGTGGTATGCATAGAATAACTATGAGGTAATATACAATACTGGCCTCCCAAATAGAAATGCAGTTTAAAATGTTTTGCATTTGTACCATAGGCTTTCACTCAGAACCATTATTTATTTTAAAATGCAAATTGATACATGTGTATCTGAATCGATTAACTGCAGAAAAGGTATCCAGTATTTTCACTATTATTAAGATTTAGGCCCCCTAACATGATCAATTTTGCTCTGAAGTATAGGTCTAAAATAAGAACAAAACAGTTCTAAACAAGAGATGCTACTTCAGAGTGTTTTCATGCTTTGGTTCATAGTCATCAAGCTCAGCCTGGCATTGGAATCATATTAGAATGTCTGGTTCTTGCTCCCAGAGATTCTGATTTAATCATCCTGAGGTAGGATGCAGTGAATTGAGTATTTTTAAAAAGGAACTGAAATGATTTTAATAAGCTGAGATTCACCATGTTAAACCAATCAGTTCCAGCTTACCAGGAAATTAAAACAAGTCTAGTGAGAAAGCTCCAGGCTCATAAACTGAAAAGATCAATTCGTTTTCTTAAAGTTTTCAGAGTTATAGCCAACTACCCAGTTCTTCTAACATTTATTTTTTCCTGAAAATGTTGATGTAGTGAGAGATCTACGAAAATGGAGATGTAAAATTTCTAACACCCAACAGGATGTAAAATTACAGCACAACAGATGAACCAAGACATGCAGTTTCTAACTTATGAAGAAAAAAAATAGTAGACAAAATTTGTCATTTGAATGAGTTCTTAATTATAAAAAAGTACAAACATTGGATTTAGTCTGAACACATCTAGAGGTCCTTCTTGCTTATCCAAGGATCTCTTCCACAGAGCAAACAAAAACTCTTCAATCCAGGGAAGGAATGTCAACTTCGTTATTTGAAATGGAGAAATTTGCAAGAATTCTGGCTCAGACTGTCTGCGTTAGATTGGGACTTGATGAATCAGCCTTAGTTCTTAAAGCAAAACTTCAACCACCAAGCCAGCAATTCAGAAAGCCTCACCATGAAAACAATCAATGTCAGGTAACTAAGGAGTGCTGTCTGTGGACCAGTCTTCAATCAAAACAAGGACAGGGAAATGCCCCTTTCTGAGAAGATCAGAGTAGGAAGTAGTTAGGAGCAGGTTCTTACTATCCTTTGGTGGGACCTGTAAGCAAATATATCTTTTCTCCTAAGAATATAAACACATGAATTTAGAAAAATTCTCATTATGCTCAAAAATCATAAGATCTAGAGTTGATGAAACTGCTCTTCAAAGCCTTTAATTTTCCTGTGTTTTTTTCTCTTGAGAGAAGGACAATAAATTGTGGATAGTCATCATTTTCTCTACATACCAAAAATATCCCCAGGTAAGATAGGTTCCACTATATTCTCAAGCCAAATATTGTATAAACTCAATAAAATTAGAGAAAAGATAGAGTTTAATGCAAATTTCATTTTTGCCTGAGAAGAAAAAAAATAGTTTGCAGATATAAAAATGAAAATTTTATATTTTTCAATTTGCCTTTAATATTAGAGTCAATGATACTATCTTAACACTAAGATGAACTTATTTAAATAGTGATTAATATTTTAAGAATATAAAACTCTCAAAAATATATTAATCTGCTTAAGAGCAAAAATACTTCACAATATAATAAAACAATACATTTCCAATAACCAGTTACTGGGTACATTCAATTCTGTGGTGAAATATCCATAAGATACACTATTTAAAGAACATTATTAAATATATAAGTTATTTACCAAAATAATTCTAGGGTTTTTTCTTTTAAGTTTCCAACTTCTTCTCTGTCCCTAATGACAAGGCGTTGTTCTTTCAAATTGAGAAGCAGTGAACCAACACAACAAAGAGTGCTAATTGAATAAGAATGTGAAAGGGCACCTGAATTATTGGCAGTAAATAAAATAGAGTAATTTGTATTTGAGGGGCCAAAATATGAAGTCAAAATTCCTTTTGTATCATAAGTGACATTTAACAAATAAATTCTACTTATTACACCATCTTCTACTTGCCTTTGAGTAGAGTAAGGACTGTAGGGACTGAAATCAATAATTTTTTACCCACCCCTCAAATAGGGAATGCTCCATCCAGTGTCAGGTCACCATGGTGTGTGTGTGTGTGTGTGTGTGTGTGTGTGTGTGTGTGTGTGTGTGGTTTTGAAAGAATGTGCACTGTTTTAAAATCTCTTTTGGCTATCCTTCCCTTTCCATCCCTTAGGCAGTTTGCTGCCTTGCACTTGGTGAAAACCATATTTTCCTTTAGGGAACCTACTCAGCCCTTTGGCAGTGACTCAGTCTTCAGGTGCACTAAGCCCATACAGTTGGTAAAGCTCTAATGAAAAAGAGCAGGCATGCAAAAGCTGTTTCTGGAGCTTCAAATTCATCATTCCAAACCATATGCAGCCATTACAAATTAAAATTTGGGTTCTTTTCTCTTTACTGGATTCCACTTTATGTTGAGTAATCAAATGAGCAGTAGAGCTTTTTCCTTCCTATAAACATGTATGTCTTTCTAAAGTTTATTTTATTTAGGCATCTTTGCACCCTCATATCTCAAATGGATCTTTAAAAATCCATAATTTTGTAGCTTACCAGGAATAGCCCAATCATTAGCCTAATACACATTATTCTCAAGTGCACATGGAACATTGTCCAGGAAATACCATATATTAGGTCACAAAAAGTTTCAATTTAAAAAATTAAAATCATAAAATATATGTTCTCATACCACATAGAATGAAATTAAAAATTATAAAAAAGGAAATTTGGGATCTAAGAATGTGAAATTAAGTAAGACACTACTAAATAATCAATGAATCATATTAAAATCACAGAGGAAACTAGAAACACTTTGACATAAATGAAAACAAAATCACAACATATGCAAAGTTCTGGAATGTAGCTGAAAAATGCTTAGAGGGAAATAAATAACTATAAATGCTTATATTAAAAAAGAAGAAAGGCATCAAATTAATAAACTTCCAACATAAGAAACTGAAATAAGAGGGGTGCCTGGGTGGCTCAGTTGGTTAAGCGCCAACTCTTGATTTTGGCTCAGGATATGATCTCAGGTTCGTGAGATCAAGCCTCATGCTGAGCCTCAGGTTGAGCTCCATGGTCAGTGAGAAGTCTGCTTGAGATTCTCTCTCTCCCTCTCCTGTTCGCACTCTCTCTCTAAAAAATAAACAAATAAATCTTTAAAAAATAGAAACTGAAATAAAAAAATCTAAACAAAACCAAAACAACACTAAACCAAAGAAAGCAGAATAAAGAGAAGGCTGATATTACTAAAATCAAGAAATAAGTAGGCTTATTATTACCCATATTATAGAAATTAATAAAAAATATCATGTCAACAAAATAAATAGCTCAAATGTACTGGAATGTTTTCTAGAAGACACAAACTGCCAAAAATAATCCAGGGAGAGGGTGACTGGGTGGCTCAGTTGGTTAAGTGTCTGTTCTGCCCAAGTCATGATCCCAGGGACTTGGGATTGAGTCCCATGTTGGGCTCCGTACTCTGCAGGGAGTCTGCTTCTCCCTCTCCCCAACACTGGTTCTCTCAACCTCTTTCTTTCTCTCTCAAATAAATGAATAAAATCATTAAAAAATAATTCAGGGAGAAATATAAAATCTGAAAATACCTACAACAAGCAAAGTCATTGAATTACTAATGCAAAAATTGTAGAAAAGACAAAGCCCAGGTGGCTTCCTTGGTAAATTCTACCAAATGTTAAAGGGGAATTAATATCCATTATTTATACATTCCTCCAGAAAAATAAAGAGATTGAGGGGAACACTTCCCAACTCATTCAGTGAGGCTAGAATTACCCTGATAACAAAGCAGACAAAGACATAGCAAGAAAACTACAGACCAACATTATATATTAATAAATAAAAGGATTATACTTCAGGACAAAGGGGAATTTATGCCTGAAATACAATGTTGGTTTAACATGAAAATCAATCTATGCATAAACCATATTAATTGAACAAAGGGCAAAAAAACCGCATCATCATCTCAACACAAATGTATTTGACAAAATAAACAGCACAATGATAAAACACTCAATATACTAGAAGTAGAAGGAAACTTCCCCAAACTATAAAGAGTGCCTAAACTGTAGCTACTATCACACTTAATGTTAAAAGACTGGAAATATGTCCCTGTGATCAGAAAAAGACAAGGAAACCTATTTTTACCATTTGTATTTAATATTGTACTGGAGGTTCTAGTCAAGGCAATCAGTCAAGAAAAAGAAACACAAGACATCTAAATGGGAAAGAAAGACATAAAACTATATTTATTTGTAGATGACATGATCTTATGTGTAGAAAATCATAAGCAATCAACAAAAAATTATTATTAAAAGTAATAAATGAGTTCAGCAAAATTATAGGATGCAGGATTGATACACAAAATCAATTTTACTTTTAAACACGACAATGAATAATATGAAAGGAAAATTGAGAAAGCATTCTGATTTGTATATTAAAGAATAAAATACTCAAAAATCTGTTTTTCAAATAAATTTAGTCTTATACCCTGAAAATTACAAAACATCATTGAAAGTGATTAAGAAGACCTAAAGGAACAGAAAAACATCTCATGACCGTGGTGATATTCCTCAAATTGATCAATACGACCTCTTTCAAAATCGTAGCTGCCTTTTTTGCAGAAATTGACAAACTGATTCAAAAATGCATGTGAAGGGGTGCCTGGGTAGCTCAGTCAGTTAGGCGTCCTACTCTTGATTTCAGCTCAAGTCAGGGTCCTGGGGTGGAGCCTCATGTTGGACTCCATGCTCAATGTGGAGTCTGCTTGAGATTCTCTCCCTTTGCCCCTCCACCAATTCATACTCTCTCTCTCTCTTTCTCAAATAAATAAAATGTTAAAAAAAAAAACAAAATGCATCTGTGAATTGTGTAAGACTGTCGAATCACAGATGTGTACCTCTGAAACAAATAATACATTATATGTTTAAAAAAAAAGAAGAAGACGAAGAAGATAGCAGGAAGGGAAGAATGAAGAGGGGGAAATCAGAGGGGGAGATGAACCCTGAGAGACTGTGGACTCTGAGAAACAAACGGAGGGTTCTAGAGGGGAGGGGGGCAGGGGGATGGGTTAGCCTGGTGATGGGTATTAAAGAGGGCACGTACTGCATGGAGCACTGAGTGTTATACACAAACAATGAATCGTGGAACACTACATCAAAAACTAATGATGTAATGTATGGTGATTAACATAACATAATAATTACAAAAAAGAAAGAAAAAAATGCATGTGAAAATGTAAGAGATCCAGAATAGCCAAAAATTCTTGAAAAATAATGAAGTCAGAGGAGTCACACTTCCTGATTTCAAAACTTACCACAAAGCATCAGTAATCATAACATTGTGTTAATATCATAAGATAGACACATACATTAATGGAATAGAATTTAGAGTCCAGTAATTAAGTCTTACATTTATGGTCAATTGATTTTCAATAATGATGACAAGAAAATTCAATGAAGGAAACAAGAATCTTCAATAAATAATACTGGACAAGTGGAAATCTATATACAGATAAGTGAAGTTAGAATGACCTCATGCCATATACAAAAATTAACAGAAGATAGATCAAATATATAAATGTAGGGCCTAAACCTACAAAACTCTTGGGAAAAAACAAGCATATATTTATTGATCTTGGACTAAGCAATGGCTTTATGATATGATACCAAAACACAAGCAGTAAATGGTTATAAAAAGGTATTCATCAAAATTGAAAATGTTTGTGTCTTCACCATTAAGAGGGATGCCTGGATGGCTCAGTCAGCCTTTGGTGCAGGCAGTGATCCCTGGGATCCTGGGATTGAGCCCCCACATCGGGCTCCTTGCTCAGCAGGGAACCTGCTTCTCCCTCTGCCTTTCCTCCCCCTGCTTGTGCTCTCTCTGTCTCTCTCTCTGACAAATAAACAAAATCTTTAAAAAAATAAAATAAATAAAATATATCATTAAGAAAGTAAAAGAAAACCTAAACTATGAGAGAAAATTCTTGCTTATATATCTGACAAGAAATTTGTATTCAGAAGGTATTAAAACTCATACAACTCAATAGTAAAAAATATAAATGGCACATTTAAAAAAAATGTGTAGAAGATTTGAAAGACATTTCTCCATGGAAGATAATAAGCAAGTTAGAAGTCCAATAAGCCATGTAAAAAGCCTCAACATAGTCACTAGGGGAATGTAAATCAAAGCCACAATGAGATATCACTTCACACCCAATAGGTAGTCATAAGCAAAAATATAGAAAATAAGCATTAAAGAAGATATGAACAAATTAGAACTCTCAAATATTACTGGTGGAAATGAAAAACAATGCAGTTATTTTGGAAAACAGTTTGGCACTACCTTGCAATGTTACACACAGACTTACCATGTTATCCATTTATTCTACTACTAGTTATACACTCAAAATTGAAAACGTGCACATGTACAAATACACAAACACACAAAAATACAAGAATATTCATAGCATCACCATTCATTATAGTAAAAAAGTATAAACAACCCAAAATGCCCACTGATGAAAATAAATGTGGCATTTCCTTACAATGAAAGAATATTCAGCCATAAAAAGGAATGAAGTAGTAATGAATCTTGAAAACATCAGGTTTAGTTTTCCTATTGCTCATTTTCATCATTTTTTATCCTTTTTTACTTTTTACTTTTCTTATATTTTTGTTTATCTTAGTACTTTTTTTGCCCTATTCCCAGGTTTATGGTTGCAATGAAACTAAAACAGTGTTTATAACCTCAAAGTGTTAAGAATCCAATATGTAAGGATGCCTGGGTGGCTCAGTTGGTTAAGCGTCTGCCTTCAGCTCAGGCCATGATCCCAGGGTGCTGGGATCTAGTCCCCCATCGGGATCCTTGCTCAGTGTCAGTGGGGAGCCTGTTTTCCCTCTGCCTGTTGCTCCCACTGCTTGTGCTCTCTCTCTCTCTCTCTGGCAAATACATAAATAAAATCTTTTTAAAAAAGTAAATAAAATCTTTTTTTAAAAAAGTCATTAAAATCCCCTTGTGCCACAACTAAAAATAATTGCTCTTTCAAGTGTTCTGTGACCCTAAAATAATTTACATTTTAATTATTGGTAGTATTTCTTTTATAGCACATACTATAGCTTTATGAAAAATAGGATACTTCTAATATTTATTCTATAGCACCAGGAGATAATAAACTGCTCATTTACTTCTATCTTCCTTGAATGACTAACTGAATTATTCATGGTATGTACATTCTAACTATACTTACCGAATTATTTAGTTCCTCTCTTTCTTTTTTTAAAGATACAGATAAAAGAAGGGCCATATGCACCCCAATGTCCATAGCACAGGCACACCCCCCACAATGTCCATAGCAGCAATGTCCACGATAGCCAAACTGTGGAAGGAGCCGAGAAGCCCTTCAACAGATGAATGGATAAAGAAGATGTGGTCCATATATACAGTGGGATATTACTCAGCCATCAGAAAGGATGAATACTTAACATTTACATCAACATGGATGGAACTGGAGGGGATCATGCTAAGTGAAATAAGTCAAGCAGAGAAAGTCAATTATCATATGGTTTCACTCATATGTGGAAGATAAGGTATAGCACAGAGGACCATAGGGGAAGGGGGGGGAAACTGAAGAGAAAGAAATCAGAGAGGGAGACAAACCATGAGAGACTCTGGACTTTGGGAAACAAACTGAGGGTTACAGAGGGGCTGAAGGATGCGGTAACCGGGTAATGGGTATTAAGGAGGGCACGTAATGTGATGAGCACTGGGTGTTATACGCAACTAATGAATCGTTGAACGCTACATTGAAAACTAATGATGGCTAATATGTTGGCTAACTGAACATAATAAAGACATAAAAATAAAATAAACAAAATAAAAAGATTTTATTTGTTTGAGAGTGAGAGAGAGTACAAGCAGGGAGGCGGCAGAGATAGAGGGAGAAGCAGGCTCCCCACTGAGCAGGGAGCCCGACGTGGGGCTCCATCCCAGGACTCCAGGATCCTGAGCTGAGCCAAAGGCAGCCCGCTAACTGACCGAGCCACCCATGTGCCCCTTAATTTCTTTTTTCTGATGTGGGACATAGTGATGGATCAAAAAGGAACAAACTAACATGCAAATAGATTGATGCTAAAAAAAAAAGAAAAATTGAATCTCCTTTTTTAGTAGCTTAATTTTTAGGTTTCCCTGAGTCATTTTTCTCATTTCTGTTTCAATTCTGTTTGTGCATGCTGTTAGATAACGTATTTTACACTTTTAGTCTATATATTGTAGAAAATAGAAAAGTACTCTTTGCAACAAATTTTGTCTGGTCAACTTAATTCCCAGAAACATTCTCATCTATGTTTGTTTCCTCTGATAATTTTAATAGCTTCTCGTAAGTGCTGAACTTGATTTTACTGGCTCTTCTGTCGTATAATAGTTCTCTTATAGCCGTAATTTATTACTTGAAATTTGCATTGACTTTTGCTTAAATAATTGCTTTTTATCTCTGCCATCTTATTTTTAACTGTGGCATATAATTTTTGAGGTGTGTAGAATCTAAACAATAAGTAAAAACTGTATCTGCCCCTTAACTCAGGATAGCTTCAGTTTGGAAGGCAGTTTGCTTCACTCAGTTTTAAATCAGCTACACTTTGGACACAAACAAAGGAATATAGTTAGGCTTGTCTGAGTCTGCTTCTTTCACAAAATATATTGTGAATAGTTGTAGCAGATGAATAATGTAATATCACATTTTAAAGATAAACTGAAAAGAAAAAATCAAGTTTTGGTTGCTTTATTCCAATGCTGAAAACCTTATATTTGAGTTCCATGCCAAATATGTGTTGACTTGCCATGTGCTTTAAAGTGAACCATATAGGTTCAGGGTTATTTAAGTAAAAATAATTGTTGCCTTAAAAAAATCAGGCCCTTTGATAAGTACTTTTATTTATATAAGTTCTTTTTTTGCTTTTAAAACTATGGATGTTTATAAACTATTAACAATTTTTTCAAGTATTTTTAAATGATATTTTAGATAAGTACTCTAATAAAAGATGAGAAACTTATTTTTCCCCTTAGCTGATGTCTATTATATATTTATCTATTTCACTTTCCATTTTGTTTTTCAATTTGCCCTTTCCACTGTCTAAAGCTCACGTAGGACAAACTGAAATTTTTATAAATAATGTGTAGAAAACGCAAGTGCAAGGAAAGCCAAAATAAAATCTAATAAACAATCAAAGCCCAACTGTACTTCACATCTAAACTGCTTTACATTGCTCAACAAGCTTTTTGTGCCATTCTGATAGAACCCTCTGTCACCCTCATCAGTTTTACTCACTTTTTTCCCCAGATCACAGCTACAGATTAGATGGGAGTTTGTTGGAAGCCAAATGAGTAAAATATGCTTGGTTATGGTTAGTTCATTTCCTTTCTTCTCATATCTTCTACAATTCATGAAGTGCCTTTTGAATTTTGTAAAGCAGTTCTCTGATCAGTTGGAAGTCAGCAAAAATTTAGCATTAATGAGTTCATTTCCACAAAAATTGGCTTATTACCATGCAGACTTCCAGTGTTATATATCAGTGGTTTTATAGTTATTTTTTTCTATTCTTTTATAAAGATATTCTTTTACCTGCCACATATGCAGATAATGAGACTCTCTATAAGTAATTGCAAGCAATAAAAACATCATTTCAATAACTTACATTAAATTCACTAAGTAAAATAAAATTCTTATACAAAGAAATTACATATAATAGCTGAGGAAATTTTATTAACCCTATTGTTCTTTGAAATAAATATTATATAATGATTTATTAATAATTAAATCTCAAATAATAGGGATTTTTAAATAAAAGGAGCTCTAGATAATTATGAATATAATGTCCAGAGAATATTATACAGCAGTGTTATATACTCAACAGATTTGAAAATACTTAAAACAAGCATCTAAACACAAATTCATGTACATAAATGATTTACAATAACTGATCAATATTATTTAATTTACATGTTTATTTTCTGGTATAAATGCTTATAATAATTTATAAAAGCAAATACTAACTAATAAATGTTCTTTCCTTTCTTTTTCTTCACCCTAGTTCATTATCTCTCCTTGACACATTTTTTTTTTAAGATTTTATTTATTTATTTGACAGAGAGACACAGCAAGAGAGGGAACACAAGCAGGGGGAGTGGGAGAGGGAGAAGCAGGCTTCCTGAGGAGCAGGGGGCCTGATGTGGGGCTCGATCCCAGGACCCTGGGATCATGACCTGAGCTGAAGGCAGATGCTTAATGACTGAGCCACCCAGGCCCCACAACTCCTTGACACATTTATTTATTTTTTATTTTTTTATTTTATTTTTTTTAAAGATTTTATTTATTTATTTGGCAGAAAGAGAGGGAGAGCACAAGCAGTGGGAGCGGCAGAGGCAGAGGGATAAGCAGGCTTCTTGTCGAGCAGGGAGTCCGATGTGGGGCTCGATCCCAGGACCCTGGGACCATGACCTGAACTGAAGGCAGACGCTTAACGACTGAGCCACCCAGGCGCCCCAACTCCTTGACACATTTAAAAGCAATGTAAAAAATTATTTATCTTCAAGGAAGAGTCCTATAAAATCATAACCTTTTTAATTACTACTTTATTTTTTTCTTATATAAGAATTGACAGAAAAATTAACTTACATACTTACCCATGATTCATATTATTTTGTCTACTGACTGAGAACGGAGTTAATAAAACATACTATGTGCCAATATAATTTTTATATGAATTTTAAGCTTAGATGACTGTGTTTAATAGTGACTATAACTGTATTTAATCTAAAAAGAAGTTATTCTTGAATTCTATTAAAATACAGACATGAAATATTCACTTTTTAAAGTTTATTGTACAAAAATAAACTCATAATATTTGTTATTTTGTAATTTATCACTCCAAGTGAAAAATAGTTAAGAAAAATTGATTTTTCTTAAAAGATATTCAACTACGTTCTTTAGTGGAATCTATATGTTTTTCAAAGCTAAGTTAAACA
Organism: Callorhinus ursinus; assembly: GCF_003265705.2. Lineage (NCBI taxonomy): Eukaryota > Metazoa > Chordata > Mammalia > Carnivora > Otariidae > Callorhinus > Callorhinus ursinus. Next base: position 71,348,368 of record NW_027397065.1, on the reverse strand, counting down.
CTTATACAGATGATTTTTTAGTGTTTTTATAAAACTGTGCACAAATATCAATGGTCTTTTAAGGAGGATATTCTATGCTTAATGAGTTTTACTTTTTTAATTTTGTAATATTTACTTTTGAATATTGAATCCTTTTTGTGTTGAATCAAAGGATTATATATAATAGCTGGTGTTTTTTTTTTTCTTGCCCTTATGAAAATATATGTGTAGTAAATAAGTATATATGTGGTAGTTTGTGGGTTTGTGGGGGTTTTTTTTGCCCTTATACAAAATGATACCAATCTTAACATATTTATTATTTTTTTAAAGATTTATTTATTTACTTTAGAGAGAGAGAGTGTTGGGGGAGGGTCACAGGCAGAGGGAGAGAGCCTCTTAAGTAGACTGCCTTCTGAGTGTGGAGCCCAATACAGGGTTTGATCAAATGACCCTGAAATCATGACCTGAATTGAAAACAAGAGTTGGATGTTTAACCAACTGAGCCACTCACTAGCCCCTACATGTTTCATTATTTTTTTTTTTTTAGTTTTTTTTCTCTTTTAGACATCAGTTGCAAATTGGCATGGTTTGTCATTGTTACCCTGTTGAGATGTATGCTCAGTTTCCCAAATTGCTCCTTTCAATATAGTCTGGGCCTGGAAAATGATTAGTAAGACTGGAAAACTGTATTTTCTTTGGAAGATAAATGAAGACCTTAATTGAGCTATGCATGATCAATTTTATAGAAGGAAGAGCCAGGCAAGTAGTCCATTGTGTATGTACATTTAAGCTTTAATAATTGCAACATTTTTTTAAATCTACATATTTAAATACAACATAAACTTTAGGCTCCTTTCATATTAAAATGATTAGCTAGGTAGATAAATGTGATATCTTCAGTCAAAGTTCTAAAGATCCTTTTGTCCCTTTACAATCCCTAGCCTTCTTTGCATATAGATTGAGGTTTTGTGATTGTATTATTGCCAACTGGATGAGTGGGAATGGTGAAAGACCCTTCCAGAATAGGTCATTAAAAGTATTTTGTGGTGTACTTTAGCTCTTTCTTACCCTAATTCAGCAACTTTGGAGGCCACATACTTCTAATAAAAAACAGTGCTTTCTAGACTTAATGTTCATATAGTAGCCATCCAGGGCTCTGGTTAAAAAGCAAATTCTGATAGAGTATATTTGTGATGGAGTGTGAGATTGTACATTTCTAGCAGGCTCTCAGATGTTATTGCTGCTGGTTCATAGAGTTCACTTTGAGTAGCAAGGTTATATTTTGCATAACTACAAGATAGACTGGGGGTCACCTAACTTATATTTTATCTTGAATGAGTGAGCAGTAAAACTTCATTCTTTCAAGTCAATGAAATATTGAGATTTATTGTTATACCTCATTACTTTAGTTTAAAATCCAGTTTTTTTGTGTATTTGTTTGTTTTTTGCTAAATCAACAGATTAGAGAGTTTGGGTTTGTATAATCTTTAATGTGTCTGTACTTACATAATCTGAAGTATAGCTGAGTACACACTTAAAGTTATACCTGTCATCTCTGGACAAAATGGGCTAACAGAGATGAGATTCATCCTACCATTCTAAACAATTACTAAATAGGCAAAATATCTAAGACCATGCTTTTCAAGACGCTGAACATCAGGCAATTAATCACAATGATCATTTAGAGACAGAAAACAAATAAATAGAGTCCTACGTTTGCCCAAGTTTACTGCCTTGAGAAAACTTCCAAGCCTTGGGCAGGGAGGGGAAGCTCAGACAGAGTTCTGGCAAACTCACAGAGGTGAGAATTGAGCTGAAAGTCCAGAGAGAGCCAAGAGAGAATAGGCCCAAAATGTATCCAAATTTGATGAGAACTATAAATTCACAGATTAAAATGTTCAATGAATCTAACACACAAGCAACATGAAAATTACTCCAAGTCACCTAAAAGTCAAATTGTTCAATAGCAGTAATAAAAAATTTCTTAAATGTAGTCCAAAAGAAAAAAAAATACTTATTACCAGATTTTTCATCAGAAATAATTCAGGAAGACAGCAGAACAACATTTTTAAAAGTGCTAAAACAAAAAAATATGTTCACCAAGAATTCTATACCAGTGAAGGTGAAGACCTTTTTAGACAAACTAAACAACTAATAATTCATCATTAGCAAAGTACATAATAAATACATTGGTAATAAGATTTAAAAAAATATATATGTATATGTATATATTATATATATATCTTTATAAAATGACATTGTACATAAAGAATAATACACCATGGCCAAGTGGGTATTATCCTGTGTGTGTGTAAAATTAATCAAGACAATTCACCATATTTAGTACACTAAAAAAAGGAAAAACATGTGATATCTCAATAATCACAGAAAAAGCATTGACAAACTCCAACATTCCTTCCTGATGAAAATTCTTAGCAAACTAGAAATGGAAGGAAACTTTATTTTTTCTTTCTTTCTTTTTTTTTTTGACTTGATAAATTACATCTATGAAAAACCCACAACCCCAGAATGAAAAACCCCATTCTGTCTTTTCACCAGACAACTTGGTGAAAAACTGAATTCTTCTCCCTAAGATCTGGAACACCATAACAATGCCGCTTCTATTCAACATTGAGCTGCAAGTTCTATCCATGGTCATCAGGTAAGAAAAGAAGGAAAAGGCATCCAGATAGGAAAATAAGAAATAAAAATATTTTTATATGTAGAAGACCTGTTTGTCTATACAGAAAATGTGATGGGATTAAAGAACGAACATAACTGAAAAGTGTGTTTTGCCAAGTATTGTGGGATGCAGGATTAATAAAAAATCAAATGTATTACTACATAATCAAGATGAATAATCAGAAAGTGAAATTTATAAAATAATACTAATTAAAATAGCATTTAAAAACATGAAATAACTTTAGATAAATCTAACAAAGGTTGTGAAAGATCTGTATCCTGAAAATAACAAAATACCTGTGATGAAAACTGAAGATCTCATATACAAATGAAAACCTATACCACGTCTATGTGTCAGAAGCTTGATATCACCAAGCTATCAATTCTCCCTAAACTAATCTATAATTCAAAATAATCTCAATCAAAATTCTATCATTCTTTTTTGGAGAAGTTGAAAAACTTCCTCAAAACTCATATGGAAATGGAAAGGATCTAGAACTTTTATTTTATTTATTTATTTATTTTTTTTAAATAGCTTTTTTTTTTTTAAAGATTTTATTTATTTGAGAGAATGAGAGATAGAGAGCACGAGAGGGAAGAGAGTCAGAGGGAGAAGCAGACTCCCTGCTGAGCAGGGAGCTCGATGCGGGACTCGATCCCGGGACTCCAGGATCATGACCTGAGCCGAAGGCAGTCGCTTAACCGACTGAGCCACCCAGGCGCCCGGATCTAGAACTTTTAAAAGAACAAAGTTGGAAGACTAACAGTATCTTATTACAAAATGTAGTATACCCAATTTGTTGGGCATTTTTGTCATAAAAGGATATTGTATTTTGTCAAATTTTTTATGCATCTATTGAGATCATAATATGATCTTTATCTTTTATTCTATTAATGTGGCATATCACATTTATTAGTTTGTGTATGTTGAAACATCCTTGCATCCCAAAGATAAATCCCATTTGATTGAAATATATGATCCATATCTGCCTGAGCACAAAGCCAGATATGGGGTTTGATCTCAAGACCCTGAGATCATGACCTGAGCTGGAACCTGTACCACCCAGGCTCCCAGTATATATGATCCTTTTAACATCTTGTTGAATTTGTTTTGCTAACATCTTTTTGTGATAATAATCTTCAACAAATTTTATATAGGAGGAAAATGCCTCCATATAATAAAGGCTATATATGATAAAACCATAGCTAATACACTCAATGGTGAAAGACTGAAAGCTTTTCCTCTAAGATCAGGAACAAGACAAACTTGTCTATTAGCAACACTCATTTAACATAGGGTAAGAAGTCCTAATCAGAACAATCAGGTAAGAAAAAAATATATATAAAATCAGAAAATAAAATTATCTCTGTTTGCAGATGATATAATTTGTTTTTTTTATTAAATTGAGGTATAATTAACATACAATGTTGCATTAGTTTCAGGTGTACAACATATTGATTCAACAATTCTATACATTACCAAGTGCTCACCATGATAACTGTAGTCACTATCTGTCACCATTACAATCTTATTGATTATATTCCCTATACTGTACTTTTCATCTCCTTTACTTATTATTTTATAACTAGAAGTTTGTACCTCTTAATTCCCTTTATCTTTTTCCTTATCTTCTACCCAAATCCCCTCTTCTGTTATATATAGAAAATCATAAAGACTCAACCAAAAAATCTGTTGGAACTAATCAACATTCAGTAGAGTTGTAGTACATTAAATCAGCATCCAGAAATTAGGTGCAGTTTTATATACTAACAACAACATATATAAAAAAGCACCATCTGGCAGTGCCTTGGTGGCCAAGTAGGTTAAGCATCTGACTTGGTTTTGGCTCAGGTCATGATCTCAGGGTCGTGAGACCCAGCCTTGTGTTGGGCTCCAACCTCAGTGTAGAGGCTGCTTGAGATTCTCTCTCCCTCTCCCTCTGCCCCTCCTGCTCATGCTCTCTCTCTCTCTTTCTCCAAAATAAAGAATCTTTTTTAAAAAAATCACAATCTGCCATCAGCTTCATAGCTTCTTGTAGATCTGAGCCTGTTCTCTGCCATGGTGATCTGTTTCAGAGGGGGTTCAGTCTATTATGATTATTCTTTCCTCTTTTGAAAAGAAGGACCATCATCATGAGGGAACTATTAAACTTTGTCAAACATTTTTGGACCAATTGGTCATTAATTTTTGTTCAAAATTAAAGATATAAATATTATCTAAGTTGCTCACCATATCAGTATGCTCTTATCTAGGGAGATCCTTGGTTTTTACTCCAAGTGAATCACTTCATAATTTCTGATTTGGAAGCAGGCAGAAAAGCTTGCTAAATATCTAACAAAAGAAAGACAAAGAAGATGTAAGCAAAGTCAGTTGGGTACCATGCATTTGGAATTCATAAATCTAAATTCTTCATGTAGTGGTGTAAACAACGTGAGAGAGTAAATAATAGTGGGCGTTTTAGGGTTCACACAAAACCTGGCAGTAGGTCAACTGCGGAGCATTACTGCACAGGCTCTGAAGTCAAGAGCCAGCTTATTGACCTTGGGTGAGTTCCTTAACTCTGAACCTCACTTGTCTCATTTGGAAAGTATGGAATACCATTGTAATTATGCTAAGGGTTATTGTAAGCTTCAAATGGGAAAACTGGTGCACAATACACGGCATAAAAATAGTACTAAATAAATGTTAATGTTAAAATCAAGTACACCCTCTGTTGTATATTTTAAAAGAAATATTATAAAATTACTAATTCATATTCATACTTATTAGGTAAAATATACATTTTTAAAACTTCTAGTGGTATACATCGTACATTAATTTGTACTTGCAACAAATAATTCATTTTGATGGAAATGTATCAACCACTAGTAAGCATCTGAATAAGCACATTTCAGTGAGAAATAAAGACTTAAATATTTAGTATATTTATAACCAGTATGAAAATTCTAATTTGCTCTTTAATTTCATTAACATTATATGACCCAATTTGAGTCATAAATATTAGTTTTAAATGAAACCTACACCTGTAATTTATATGATAAAAATTGAGTTTCTGTGTTCTGATAAAGGTAAAGTGCAAGATGTTTTGGAAGGAAAATGTCTCACAGTATATTTCACTAAACACAAAATATCCAACTTTTAAAAAGTATTTGTTACTTTGAAATTTTGTAACTTCAAAATAATTACAAAATCATTTTGTCAGCATTACGCTAGATTACAGTGAATTCTTTAGACCATCTACTGGGATTTAAAGTCCACATGTTATTTCAGGTGGCTGTTATTTGATGGACCTGGTGGAGATTATCAACAAAGCTCTACTCACTTGTTTGATAATCATCTGTTTTACTTATATACACCTCTTATGTTGCAAAACATTTTATGGTAGCAGCAAGCTAATCTGCTGTGTTTTCCAGGGGATTATGTATGGGAATTCAGACAAGATCCCTCAGAGCTATTTATTGAAGAGAATTTGCTTAAAAATACATCTGCAGTAGCCAGTTCTTGTTTCTGAGTGAATTAATCCAGGTTCCAGCATATCTCACAGAAAACAGGAGAAAAATAGATCCCCCTAATTATTTTCTAGGAAAACATTTCCATATTTTATCACAATTTCAGGTATAAAATCAATCAATAAACAAATAAAAAATCATGTTTATTGTTCTCCACCCAAATTCTCACAAATAATCATTTTTTATGTTTCATTGTTTTTGCATATATTTAATCACATCTTTTTCCGTGAAAACACTTACCTGTTTTTCTCCACTTGTTTCTTTTTTATTCATTATTTCTTTTAATTTTTAAACTTGATTAAGGTATATTTTGCAGGAAATAAAGCACATTTTAATGTCTCATTAGATTAGGTTGGACAATGTATACATGTGTGTAACAACCACACTAAGGGGGGTAGGGGGATGGGTTAGCCTGGTGATGGGTATTGAGGAGGGCACGTTTTGCATGGAGCACTGGGTGTTATGAACAAACAATGAATCATGGAACACTGCACCAAAAACTAATGATGTAATATATGGTGATTAACATAACAATAAAAAATTAAAATAAAAAAAAATTAAACGTGAAAAAAACATAGAGTATGATACTGTACCCTTGAGTGCCCCAGTTTGTAGTCAAAGCTGCATTCATCACCAATGATCTGCTTTTTGTCACTATCGACACACTGTTACTTGTCCTAGAATTTCAAATAAATAAAATCACACTGTATCTGTTCTTTTGTTCATGACTTTTTTTACTCAGTACAATATTTCAAAGATTTATTCTTTCCAGTGTTTGCATATTTTGATTATTTTTACCACTGAGTGGTCTTCAAATGGGTGAATGTATGAAAAAATGCTTAGCCAGTTACCTGTTAATGGACCTGGGTTATTATGTTTTTGCCTCTTATGGTTAACACTGCTATGAAAATCCTGTACAAGTATTTATTGTGAATATATGCTTTCATGTATCTTTGAATAATACATAAGAGTGGAATAGTTGGTAATATGACATGTATGTTTAACTTTATAAGAAAATGCCAAACTGTTCTACAAAGAGATTGTAGCATTTGCACTCCCAACAGCAAAATAGGAGCTCGAATTGGTTCCTATTCCTAACATTTGAAATTGTTATTCCTTTTAATAAATTTAGCCAATCTAGCAGTTGTTTATTGGGAGTTCATTGTGTTTTTATTTTGCATTTCCTTGATGAATAATGATAATTAACTTCTTTTTATGCACATATTAGACGTATATCATATTTTATGAAATACTTGCTCAAACCATTTGTCCAAATTGTATTGGGCTATCTTTGTTTTATTAATTTGTGTTAAATACTCTGGATCAGGTCATATGTGAGAAATAGGTATGGCAAGTGTTTTCTTCCAAAGAGTGGTATGCAGTTTTATATTTTAAATTGTATAAATACATTTATAAATAAATTTAATAATATAACCTGAAAACACTTTCCTTTTTTATCATTTTTAATTTGTATTTTTTCTTATACATTTTATTTGTCTTATTTGTCATCCATACTGGTGTAAAGTTTTCCCTTCGATTTCTGCTACAATATTTTTTGTGTGTATTCTGTTGTTGTTTTCTAAGTGTCAAAATACATTTATTTTTAAACATCAGTGGTAGTCAGTTGTCATTACCTACTATAAAACAAACTAACATTCAATGCATAGTTTGATGAATTTTAATAAATATATAAATCCAAGTACCCACCCAAAACCAAGATGTAGAACTATATGTTGTCCCTAAGAGTTATCTTAGTCCCCTTGGCAATCATTGGTTCCAACACCATCTGTCTCAGGCAAGCATGATCTGATTTCTATTTCCCTAGATTTAATAAACATTTTCTAAACATCATATAAATAGAATTATGGAAAATGTTTTGCACCTGGGTTCTGTGGCTCGGTGTTATGGTTTTGATATTCGTCCATGCCATTATTTATATCAGTAGTGCATTATGTTTTATTGCTGAATAATATCCCCTTGTGTGGATAGACCACCACTTTTTATCCACTTACATGCTGATGAATTTAAGTCTTTCAAGTTTTTGACTATTGTGAATAAAGCTCCTGTGAAGTTTTGCACATGTTCATATATGCACATAGGTTTTCATCTCTTGTGGATAAATTCCTCGGAGTGAAATTTCTCAGCTGCTTGGTAAGTGCATATCTAAGTGTATAAGAAACTGCGGAAGAGTTTTCCATGGAGGTTGGATGATGCATGGGTGCAGGGATCTGGCATAGATAGTGGAGGAATGCCCACCTGTTGCATTCATGCTTGCCTCTCTGCTCTTAGGCTCTGTTTTTGCACTTAAGTTCCACTGTCCATTTTATTTAGCTCTGATATTTGTAGGCCTAGATCTCCTCTTTTCTTCATCTTCTATAGAACCTTAATAATTTTAATAGTGGTTAGTGTTTCCTGGAAGCAGAGAGCTTTTGTGAAATGATCTTCCATTTTATTTGTGAGTCCGGAAGGGTTTTATAGAATATTCACTTTTACTGTTGGAAAATTTATCATCAATTTCCATAAGAGAAGTCATTTCCCACCTTCTCTATTTTCTAAAAATGTTTGTATAGGATTTGTAACATTTCTTTGTCAGATAGTCTATAGAATTTATCAGTGTAGGAATCTGGGCCTGGAGTTTCCTTTATGTGAAGGTTTCGAATTATGAATTCATTTTCAAAACGTTTATAGAGTGTTCAGGTTTCCTATTTCTCAGTTCAGTATTGAATTAAAATTGTTCATTACAGGTCTTTATTATCCCTTTAATATCTAGAATATCTGTAATACCTAAGTATTTTGCTGAACTTAATAAAGAAGTAGTTCAACATTTTGTAGAATTTTTAGATTATGTCTGAATTGACTAGAGAAATATCCAGGTAGGTTGTTGTAACCTACACTCAGATTAGCAGCGCCGGAGTTTTAGTTCCAGGGACAAAACCAGGAAAATCACCACATACTGCATTTCTCTCTCTCTTTTACCTTATTACTATCAGCTTGTGGAAGGGTAAGAAGCAAACATCATACATAGAACATAAAAGGAATTATTTATTTATGTTTCCTGTTTCAACCTCTTTTGGTTGTGTTTTATAGAGAAATCAAGAAAATTACTATTTACTTTTCTACTTCATGCTTTATTCTATAAGCAATATAAATCCAAGTAATTTGTCTAGAGCGTCTTTTAAAAACAAACATATCATTGTGCACCAATTAATGACTCTTTCCCATGTAATTTACATAACTGAAATTTATCACTGGTAAATATTTCAACTTGATTGTGAGTTCAAAAGTTGAAATAACAAAATCTGTAGCAAATCTTTCAGTTTTATGGCGTGTTCTCTCACATAAGGTAGAATATTAGTGGGTTACTTGAGAAGCTGATACAAACATTATTCTTACCTCACTCAACTTGTGAATATAGGTCTCTGCTTCACTACTTTCCAAATAATGTAAATATAATTTATAACACACATAATTCTTAAAACAATGTTTGTTATTACTGATTTTGGTCATTACTTAGAAAAGCTACAATAGGACCTCACGAATTCAGGACCTGCTCAGAAAATTTGTCATAAATTTAATACTTTAAAACATATATATATATGTATATATATACAATGATAAAAAAGATATATGCACATGCTTGTTTTATAGATCTGAGACATACTAACACCCTTTCTTCCACCCAAATAGACAAGAGTCATTTTTTCATTATAAATCTATTTTTGATATAAAAGTATTTTTAATAAAGGCCTTCAGAAACATGAATAAATTAATTATGGTTGTTAATATTGAATATATTCTATGATGTGATAAATTAGTTATTTGTCGTTATTTGTAAGAACCCTACAAACAACCAGGTGGAACATAGAATTCACAAATATTAGTTTCCTAGAAAATTCTTACATTTTGTATAATAAAATATTAATATTCAATTTCTATTGGCTTCTGTAAATAAATGTCTGAACTTGTTATATTTAATATTTATAACAGCCCTACAATCTATGATAAAATTTATCTATAAAATACTTAGAGCATCCTCCAAATCTAAGATGACAAGATATGCATAGCAGCATTCTGATTTTGTTTACCTCTCCTAATAGTCCTTTGTAACTTCTACATCTCTGTCCTACTCCAGGTGAAGTGTCTTATTGTAAATAAGTTACAATAGAGTCATTCACTTGAAAAGGTAGCATTGGGCATGGTCATCATTAATACAGTTTAAAAGGAAGTCTTCTGGAGCTCTGGGAAGTTCTTTGTTATAACCTCTGAAAGGAAGACAAAATAGAAGTATTCCTTTTTTTTCTGCTGGAAATATTTTAAAATAGTGGATGCAGCTATCAGCATATAATGTCTATTACTACTGTGGTCACTCTTCTAATTTGAAGGTCAAAACAGATAGGGCACAGAAGGGATAACATGGCGTTGTTGAATTACAGAATTAACTACTATGTAACTGTACTGCCTTTGCTCTCATCGTTTCAGACTATTTAATGAGTTTTCTGTCACTCCCTTGTTATCAGTTATGTAAATGTTAACATATGGTATTAATGGACACACACGAGTAAATTTCCAGCAATAATATAATCTTTAATTAGGCATTATTTATTTATCGCATGGAATAATAGAAAACCATTGAAATGTTGATATCTAAAACTTTTAATGTCAGAAAACATTTAGTGAAAGATCACACAAATCAAAAAGCAGGAAAGATGTATGTTCTATGTTTGTAATTATGTAGTTTTGGATTCCCTTTCTCTCTCTCTGTCAGTCTCCCTTTCTTATAAGATTTTTTTCAATTGATAAGCATTATATAGCATCTTACAACCAGAGTTTATACAAATTTAATTTTTTTCTAAAATAAAACTGTGCAACAAAATTGAGTGTATTGAGATATAGCCCCATCGTCTGAGTTAAATTGCACTGAATTAAAATGTTTATAGAAGGGTGTGTTTGGAATAAAGGAACACTTTAAGTAAAGTGTATTTTAAAAATCATTTAGGGGCGCCTGGGTGGCTCAGTTGGTTAAGCGACTGCCTTTGGCTCAGGTCATGATCCTGGAGTCCCTGGATCGAGTCCCGTATCGGGCTCCCTGCTCAGCAGGGAGTCTGCTTCTCCCTCTGACCCTCCCTCCTCTCATGTGCTCTCTCTCTCAAATAAATAAATAAATAAAATCTTTAAAAAAATAAAAATAAAAATCATTTATAATTACTGTGAAATCCTGGAAGGCAACATGTGAGGAAAAAATTCAATTCCATGAAAAATAGTTACATAAAAAACAATTGGGTTTCTGTACATTATTAACAATGGATTTTACTTATTTAAATACCAAAAATTATCTTTGAAATTTTTAAAATTTTATTCAGATCACAATGAGTATTTTTCCACCAAATAAAATATTTGAGGTTATTCATTCTTACAGTCTCCTAGGTAAAATGTGAAATGTGGTATTTTGATGGGCTAGTTAAACTGCATTCTATTTATTCTTCCTGTTAGAAATTATACAACCATCTTTATATTTAAGTTTAAATGAAATGATAAGCAAGGTTGTATTTGTATGCAATCAGCTAATCATCATCATAATAAAGACCACCTCGAATACCTATTATGTTAAAACAGAATTCAGTATACATTGTAAGGTCTTCTCTGTTATTATTTTCATTAATTTTCACTAGGCTCAGCAGTACTGATGTTGATTTGCATTCCAAAAGATAGTTTCAAATGGTATCATGGATTTAACTTGAAACATAAAAGCCAACAAACACAAAGTTAAGCTCATATTCGATTTTGTTATAATCCCCATTAAAACTGGGCTATTTTTAAACATTTGCATATTTTTCATTTATAATGCTTTCTAATAGGGTTGGCCTTACTGCTCAAAGTAACAGAATAAATGTTTAAAGACTCACGGTTTAAAGGACTTTGTAGAGCCCTTTGTCCATCTCTGATTCTCATTACCCTAACTGACTTTAAACTATTTAATGTGAAAGAACTGTCTCTTATTCAGCAGTCATTATTATGTACCTACTATGTGTGACACTGAGCTTGTTGCTGAGGATTCAGAGATAAAAATCACAGTATCTTGCCCTAAAAATGTTCACAGTTGATGGAAAGACAAAATTGACCTCCAAAATTGCATTTCTAGTAGAAGTACTTTGAAATAAACACTGCTACATTGCTTGGGAACACAAGGAGAAGACAGCTGAGTCAAATAGGGGAAGAGTAAAGGGTGTATTTCAAAGGTTTCTTGGAGAAGAAAAACTATTTGACTCATAAAAGAGAACCCTTGGAGGAAAAGGACTTTAAGGCTTAGGCATCCAACATGTCTTCAAATGGATCCACGTTCCCTCTGGCAGATACAGCATGTGAATGAAACTGGTGTGTTCCTCTATCCTATTTTGACTAAGATGGACTTAATGTTTCCCCCAGCTTGACAACCTTTAGACAGTCTTCTTCCAAACCTGACCTCCCCACCTTCCTTTTCTTAGAACATTTACTTAAGAAAACTTTTGATTATAAATTCTTTCTTTGCCCCTCTGAGATGTAAATCTTTTCTCATCCTCTGTACAGTTTTGTAACCCACTAATGTCTCTTTCAAGAACCTGGGAGCCAACTCTTTTGAAGTGTAATCATCAAGAAAGATATTCAATCCCCCTCTTTGTGAGAGACTAGGAGCCTAACTTAAGAGCCAATTTGCACCCACAGATGACCTAATCATATTGACCAATCTCTAGTATTTTTCCATTAGCTCACAGGACTTAAAAATTTCTCACTTTTTGTTTCAGTGCAGTTTGGTTCAGTCTCTCTTTCCTGTTGTAATAGTCCTGAAAAAGTCTTCCTTGCCCGTTTAACTCCATTAGGTACAATTTTTCTTTTGACAGTTCCAAGGTATAATTTCCTCATGAACCAACTTTGGAGTGATCACATGGAGTCAGTCAAATCAGACAGAAATAACATCATTTTATAAAATAGATTTTGTATTTTATTATTCTTTTGATTCAAAAGACGTTGTGAACATCTCTGTAGGGAAGAATCCAAAGTGAAATATAAAATCTGCATTAGGATTTTTCAGAATTTTTTTTTACAAATTTTAACCTGAAAGTATGACATTAATATTCATCTCACTGACATGCAAGACTAGTATGTTATGAGGATTGTTAAAAGTACCATGGATCTTATTTTTTGTTTTTTGTTTATTTGTTGTTTTTTTTTCTTTCTTTTTTTCTTTTTGGTTATAACAAAGCAGAATTCCCCATAAAAGGGTAAATTTTGCTCAATGTAGTAAAGACAATGCAGATATATGAGATTCTCTAATGACATGAAAAGAGAAAAATTATCTTTTAACAGAAAGTTAAAATGTAAAATTACAAGACTCAAGTGTTTTTTTGTGTGTGTATGTTTTTACATATGTGTGTGTGTGTCCATTATACAATGTAAGGAAATTGCCATTTATGGACCATCAACAAGGGCAAAGTTCTACAAAAAATGACTTTGGCGTTCATTTCAGTTCTAAATTATATTTAATCAGTTTCCTATAAGTGTCAAAAATATACTTGTTTAAATTTAACAATGTTTACTTATGTCCTAATGTCATTTTTCTTATGTCTCTGTAGGCTTGTTCTTTTAAGAATTCTGCTATATAAGCATAAGTAGAAACGGCACAAACGGCACAATTTATTTAAACTTTGACTTTTTTTTTAGCTGCCCTACTTTATAAATCAAGAACATAGCAAGCTTAGAAAGAGTTTCCCCTTTAACATCATGGCTTTTATGTATTTCTGAGCAATTTTCAATGGTTGGAAAGCTGTCTGAACCTCAATACAATTCATAGCTAATATGTTACTATTGCATAATCTTAACTTGAGAAGATATTCTTCTCCTTGAAGTTGATCAAGAAAGTAAGAGAGAAATGTGGTACCAAGCAAACTTCCACTCAGAAATTGTAGACCAAAGACACTTTATTTCTGCCTCCCCACCCCTGTTTTCATTTCTGTCCTTGACTCTTCACATGAAATTGAAGCAAATAAAAGTTGTCTATGCTAATTTAAAGCTTCTGAATTATAGGAAGTCTTTCATTTCTGTCCAAACATGGGACATATGCATTAAATATATCATCATTTACAAAGTTTTAAATAACAACATATGTGGTTAGGTAAAGAAAAATATTAAAATTTTTATTTAATGAATGATAAATTTACATTGAAATTACTTTTTATTATATTTTCTCCAAAATGTGATGGCAATGCAATTTCTTATTAAAATATTTCAATGATTTATGTAAATAATAAAGACTATCTAGGTGGGGGCGCCTGGGTGGCTCAATGGGTTCAGTACATGCCTTTGGTTCAGGTCACGATTGCAGGGTCCTGGGTTGGAGCCCAGCATCAGGATCCCTTCTCAGTGGGTAGTCTGCTTCCTTTCTCCCTTTACCCCTCTCCCCTGCTTGTGCACTCTCTCCCTCCCTCTCTTGCTTTCTTTCTCACTGTCTCCTAAATAAATTTTAAAAATCTTAAAAAAATAAAGATTATCTAGGTAATACAACAAAATAACAAAAGAATTGAGGGTAAGTAAAGAAAATTAGGGTTGTCATTTTTTATAACAAAAATTTGCAGACAAGTTTTAACAATTCAGATACTATCTTGTAGTTAAGCAAAAATGTAATTAATTAAGACAAATTTCCATTTTTAAACTGTTTTTCAATATACCACATTATGTTTCTTTAAGAGATAACATATATTTAAGTGATTTTCATGTGTTCAAGTTAACACATAACTCCTTGCTAATAAGTTCACTCAACTTTGTTGCTAATATTCAGTTTTAAGCAATAAATATGTAACACCTTTCTATAATTTATGAATACAACTTGGCCAATAACAAACTGGAACACATATAAATGATTGTTAATTTTTTCTAATGGAATTGTGGTGTTGTAAATGGCTCCACATTGACAAAATACATAAGTTATAACCCTGGGTAAAAAATGTGAAAAATATGTAAATCTTTCTGAATAAACCAACAATTTATGCCAGAATATTCAACTATAACTTTATATTCTTTAGGGGAAAAGAAACATAGCATTGCTTCAAATATTTCAATAATATATGAATTTAATATAATCTAGCCCTCTGTTCTACAGCTAAGCGGCTATTCATGACTCCATTGATATTCATGACTCCATTGATATGTAGCCACTTTAAAAAATGTTCTCATAGGAAAGCATTATAATTGTAAGTGCTTACTCAGCATACTTTTCAGGAAGTTCTTATTGTATGATAGAAATTACGGTGTCACATTCCTTGGCTTATTTGTTTTTTCTGTTTCCTACTAAACAGGTTTTTTCAAACTCTACTGTGCATAGATCTTGCTGGAAAGCTTGTTAAAAATAAAGGCTTCTAGTTCTCATCCACAGATTTTGTGATTCGGTAGGTTTGCGTCTCAGCCAAAGAATTTTCATTTGTAACAAGCATGCCAGGTAATTATTATGGATATGATTCCCAGATCATATTTTTAGAAATACTATTTATCTTGATTGCTCATGCCTATCCTTTTTAACATTTAGCTTAATTTCAGACCTTTTCTCTCCCTCTCTCTCTCTCTCTATGTCTGCCTCTGTGTAGTAAACCAAATGTTATAAATACATGGCAAAAAAAGTAGAATATTGAAGTGATTGTATATATAAAACATCTTCTAAATATCCCTACCCTCATGCCTTAAAGCCATAGTGGGAACTGAATGAATGTTATTTTAAGCACCATGATTATATTTGCAGTTCCCCTGACCTTATTGTTTTAATTTTAATCTAGTATTTACTACCTCTAACTCTTTCATTTTGCTGTCCTGGATCAGGGTTTAGAAAAAGGACATTTTTGTAATTTTATCTCCTGTGTGTAAAATAATATCTACTATGACATATTACCATTGCTATAATTTATCAAATCAGTGATGCTCTCGTTTGTGTGTATTACTAAGATGGAAGCAAATGCTACAATCACATTTTAATCCAATGTGTTTTACTTATTGTATATGAATTTTAGAGGCATGAAAATTAGAAAGGTTCATCTTAGAATCATGAAAATATGGTAACTTAGTAAATAATACTTTTACTCTTCATTAACAAAACTATCATTTAACTTGCAAGCATGGCCATTAAATAACCTCAGCATCAGTTTTGTGGGGGCTCAGATCATGTGCAACTCTCTTGGAATTATACTCCCAAAACTTCTAAAATGTGCTTATACTCGTTGAATCTCCTGTTGACTTCCTATTCTATAGCCAATCTCCAGTAAATTATACTTGTTTAAGCAACTTTTCTACAGTAATCAAGATCATTTTATTTCAAATACTTAAGACTACAAATGATGGAAGAGTTGAAAGAGACTGGGTTACTCATCCATCATCATTTAGTTCTAATTTTTTCTTTCGCAGTTAACTAGGTGTGCAACTAAATCTCTGTGAAGCTCAGTTGTTTTAAGAGTCATGCACACAAAAGCCCTTGCATAATATCATTTAAAAATTGTTTTAAATATTTCCTCAGTGCTATCTCTTTTTGACCAATATGTATGTACTCAAGATACATAATTTTAAAACAATGAATTTTAACACTGGTTGAATCAGAATCACCAGCTAAGCATTTTCAACCTATATACATTAATGTCAATTTCTTTTCCGAGTATACTTATGTGAGTAGTCCAGAAGAGAAGGGTGTGGATGTTTACTTTCAGACACTCTCTAGCCCTTTAAGTATATGGAAACTTGGAAGTCAGGGAAACCTGGAAGCCAGGGAAGCATCAACATTTGTGCATTCCTCCTTTCTTGCACTCAATACATTTTTGTGAGTTATATCCTATGGGTTGAGCAATGTGCCATCCACAGGAAATACAGAAGTGAGAAGGGAAGAGATGGATCTTATCACCATGGGACCTTCACTTTGGCAGTGCACTGGGCATCCTTACAAATGTAGGACTCCACAGAAAGTGTTGTGCTGGAGCTGGTATGCAACAGCTCATGAGGTTAGGTTGTATTGTTTATTTTGGGGGAATTTTGCTGACCAGTTGATGTCATCTTACTTGAAAACCATGATGGGATTATTTAAACCATAAAAAAATCAACAAATGCTAAAATAAAAACATGTTTACTTGGATTTTGGTTTTGTTCTCCTCTCCCCCAGCTGCTTTTAAGTATTTTTCATCACACCACTCTTTAAAATGCAAAATAAGGGTAATCTGCGTGGCCCAAAGTTGGAGGAGGTATCATTGAAAGTCTCCTGAATGGAATGATGCTTAAACTGAGCAGAAAGGATAGACAAAATAAATCTAGATGGAGAGAGAAAATGGGATTTTTTTTTGTAGATGGAATTACATAATCACAAAAGCAAAGATACATAGAATATAGTGTGATGCCTTAAAAGCAATGAAAGATGTTTAATATGAGAAGAAGCCTGTTCTTCTTAACTTAAAAAATACAGAGAGAGGAGAATGACCGAAATTTATGCTGTGGAAATGAACAGAGAAATTCTCAGGTAAAAACCTCCCAATCATATGAATATGTGCTTTAATTCAAAGACAGTGGGAATATAATGCAGTATTATTTAATCATGTCTGCATTTGAAATATTAATTTTGCTATGGTTTGCAGAGTGGATTGAAGAAGAAATAAGAGTTCTATGCAAATTGGATAAGCAGAACTTTTTTCCTCCAGTCAGAGAGAGAGAGATGATTTTGTCCTGGATGGTGTTGTTGGGTGAACTGGGGAAATTCTGGGTCCTGTTGCCCTGACCCAGCCAGACCTGAAGGAGATGCCGAAGGTTCTTGATCTGGTCACAAGAATGGATTTAAGGACAGACATGCAGCAGCACAGTGATAAGTAAAACACGCAGGAAAGTTTATTAAAGGGAAAAGTACACTCTTGGGAAATGATAGTGGGAGAGCTCAAGAAAGAGAGAGTGTGCACACTGTGTCAAACTTGGGGTTTGGGTTTCTATAATTATCATTTGTTAACCAGGGGCAGAATATTCATTACTTGGAGTGGGGAAGCAGGTTTTCAGGCTCCTTCTTCCTAATTTGGTCAGGGGTTTCCTATCATGGCACCCTCCATCTTGGGCCTGTCTGGTTTGGTCTGGCTTTTTGTGGAGTGCTGCCAGAACAGGCTTCTGACATCCCCAATAGCTGGTCATGACTTCCTAGTTGCCGACCTCCAGGTGTCCTATTAGAACCTAACTAACTGCCTACTCCAACAATGGAGTGGCAATGGAGTTGAAGACAACTGGATATTAAAGAGCTTTTTCATGAAAAATAATAGGATGTGGTCATTTGGAAGTGTGAAAGAACAACAGAGGGGAAAGTTTTGATCTACAGATTTCTTATTTGATCTATTCATTTAGTGAGTTACTGAGATAAGAGGTATGCAGGGGCAGAAGTGGGAGCTAAGGCAGATTTAGGAATACCCATAACGGAGATTTAGGAATATGTTTAGTTTGAAGTCCCTGTATAGGTAACATTCTTATAGAGGTATTGAGAAGGGAGTTGGGAACGAGGGTTTGGAGAATAAAAGTATAGGCTGATGATAGCCATTTGAGAGTGATGGAAAGAGAATACAGCCATGTAATAGAAGAACATAAAGACACTTTTGGAAACTTCTATCATTAATCTGTGTAATAAGCCACCCCAAAACTAAGTAGCTTTAAAATTAATAGTTTTACTTGTTTACATTCACCTGTGTTAGCAATTTGGATTGAGTTCAGCTGGATAGTTTTTTGGCTGGTTTCAATTGATATTACTCAGCACTTTGTCTTGGTCTGGATATTTTTAAATAGCCTCACTCATCCAATTGGCAGTTGGTTCTAGCTGTTTCCCAGGCCACACATTTCCATCAGGCTAGCCTGGGATTTTTTTCTATTGGGAATTGTTTCCAAAAACAGCAAAAGAAAAGACAATCCTCAATGATCATTGTTTTTCAAACCTCTGCTTTCTCACTGGTCAGAGAAAGTCACATGGCCAATCCCGGCCAAGGTGGGAAGAAACTACACATGAGTATAGACCCAACCACACACAATGCATTAAGGACTACTTTTGTAAGCGTCTACCATAAACTTCAAGGATCAAGCAGAAGATAGAAAAGCAAAGAAAATGGGAAACAGACAGCTAGAATGTTGGTAAAAGAAAACTAGCAAAAACAAGCATTGCAATGACAAAGGAAGGTGGTAAGAACAGCAGAGTCCTGTTAATGAGGAACGGTTACATTTTTGGTTTGCATGGGGAATCTTTGCACTTTTACTATTTCCTTCATCCAACAAGTTTGTGTCAGTTAGGATTACGTTAAGCTGTACATAATGAAAAGGAGTTCTTGCAGTAACTTAATCACATTAATACTTTACCAACATGAAGTGAAGTCCAGATATAAATAGTTCAGTCCTCGTGCTGTGGCTTAACACCATCTCAGATTCTATCTTCCCTCCACTGTTTGAATTGTCATCTTCCATCTTCATGCATCTTGCTTCACACCTTATAAGGAAGACAGACTTCAACATTTTAGAATATTCTTGAATGACATAGTTTTAAAAATCCTTAGTTTATTCAAATCTCCAATAAATTCTTTTTATATGCAATGTGAGGGTTTAAAGCATTAAGCAATAGAAACCTCTTGAATACAAGACTACTATCTGTTAATAGTCAAAGGTGTATTTATATCACATCTACAAAAGAAAAGAAGTAATAATACCTTTTTATTGTGTCTTTCTTTCCAAAATGTGCTTTAACAAAGATCCTGAGACAGTCCCTCATGATAGAAAGCCTGAATATAATGAGAGAGTCAACCCAGGCGAGTATCCTACATTTATTCAAACTATAAAATTGCCACTATCTAGAAAACTTGTGCTGAATCAACTTTATTTAAATGGAATATTGCAGCACATTCACAATAGAGCTCAAACCTTTTCCTCTGCATGATAATATGTCTTTATGTTTTTCAGAAAGAAAATTCTCAGAACATTAAAGAAAGTAGAAATTCTTATTATTTAAGAAGTTGGGTAGAAGAAATGTGATGACTCTGACTTCAATAAAAGGCAAGTTTTATTCCAAACAGTAGATTCATTTTTATTAGGCACTCTATGTTTTCATGGTAATTGCCAGTACAGTTTATGCACAGAACTTTGAACTATGGGCTAACATAGATTCCATTATTTTGTATAGAAAAGAGAGGAAGGTAAGGCTACTTCATCTCAAAGACTGATATTCTGGTTTTTTTATTTCATTTTCTCATAATATCCAGTAAACTTATAAGTTGAGTGCTTTAGGAAAACTCAAAAGTTTAATGATGTACACTTTAAGCTTATATGACGTTACATACCAAAGATATTTCAATTTAAAAAACATAAGTTTAATGAATTTGCTGTGTTAACTACATTTCTGTAGCCTTTAAAAATGCTCATCATCACTTTCTAAAATCTTTCTAAATCTTTTTTTCCACGTTGTTTCTAATTTTGGGGTTAAGTATTTTATATATCCATCCATATGTTTGTTAATACCTAGAAACAACGTTCTTTAAAAATTCTATTCCATTGAAGTCAGTTGTATTTCTTTGAGTCAGTGTTGAGCACCTACTTTGTGCCAGGCACTATTCATGACTGAAAAGATTAAAATGACATTTGGTGGGGGCGCCTGGGTGGCTCAGTTGGTTAAGCGACTACCTTCAGCTCAGGTCATGATCCTGGGGTCCTGGGATCTAGTCCCACATAAGGCTTCCCCTGCTCTGTGGGGAGCCTGCTTCTCCCTCTGCCTCTGCCTGCCACCGCCCTGCTTGTGCTCTTTCTCTATCAAATAAATAAATAAAATCTTAAAAAAAAATGACATTTGGTGGAGTCCTTGCTTTTGATTAACACATTTAATTAATTCATCTTTTAAAATTGGGTGTTAATCATTAAATAACTACGTTTTTCAACAACTAAATTTGTTTTTCATTATAACACAATTATTTTTATCAAAAATACACTTTTCTGGTAATGCCTTTCCATTTTAAAGTTATGTGACTGATGCAACCACTTATGAGCATCAGGAGAGAAGGAAACATGATAAGAGTTGAGGATGTGCAATGTAGCAATGGCTTGACCGCAATTATAATTCATAGGAGAGATCTGTTTTTCAATCTAAGTTTAATGGGACGTTTTGGAGAGTTTAAAGAAGGAAAACAACATCATACCATGATTCAAATGATCATGTTTCAAAATCACTTAAAAAGGAGAAATAGGAGACTTGGACATGTAATGGAAACTCCGGATGGAGAGTCTAGGGGAGAAAAATATCAAAAAGTAATATTTCAGAAATAATGAAAAACACGAGTCCTCAGACTAAGAAAGCACAGTTAGTTTAGGGCAAGATAAGTAAGTATAAATGAATATTAGCAGGTCAATTAGACAGAAGAAATAATTTTAAAAGCAGCTCCAAAGAAAATGCAGATTACTAGACTGATAGCATACTCCTTAAGAACAAAAACTGATGCCAGAAAGTGATAAAATAATTTCCTTAAAGTGCTGAGACCAAATATTACTAACCCAGAATCTAATATAACCACATAAACTGTTAATTGAGTTAAACACACACAAAAAAGATGGCATTTCAAAAGAAGAACACTGAATCCAGACAGAAGGAATACAATGTAAGAAGACATCTGGTGAAAACAAATTGCTCAATATATAAGAATTTTAAAAGATGTTGGCTCTGGAGGTAGAATATGTTGACATTAGGATAATGTGTTATATTATGTAACACAGGAGGATGGAAGAGTTTTAAGAACCTTATATTGTTCAGCTGGAGGGAGGAGATACTAATTAAATTTTTACCTTTAAGAAAAGTATTCATGCTGTTTTGAAAAGATAAACACTCAATGAAAAATGATAGAATGTAAATATTCCAAACTTTTGGAATTGGGGGTAGGGGAAGAGACATGCAACTAAAGTAAAGGGAAACAGAAAATTTGATCAATCTAATAGCAGAAAAGGAGAAAAATGGAGAATGGGGGTAATAGTATAAATAAGAGTAGAAATGATTAAAATTACAGTAGAGATAATAAATACAAACTCACCACTGTATATAAGAGTGGTAACTAAGAGACAAGAGTTAAAAATATAAATTAACTAATATTCAGATTATTAAAGATACATCGAAATCAAAATGATATAGAAAAGTTAAAAGATGGGTTGGCAGATATGTAGGTAGGTAGATAGATAAATATCCACAAATATCTCAGGTAAATGTAAATCAAATAATACTGGGTTAGTCCTATTAATATTAAATAAAATTGTCTTATAGAAAATGTCATTGATATTGATAAAATAAATCACTACAATTGAATAAATTATTTAATTACTGGAAAGTTATAACAATTCTAATGTAATATGTGGCTAATAAAGCCTCAACAATATATGAAGCAAAAACAAAAATCAACATGATTACAAAGACTAATACACAATCAGAATATGAGATTTTTAACACCTTTCTCGTTATAATAGATCAGGCAGAAAAATATAAAGATTTAGACAACTGGAACAACACAATAACAATGATTGAAGATACATACAGAAACCACTACATCCAAGGTATAGAAATATGGATGATTTTCAATCATGTGGAACATGCTATTTTAGGATGGGTGAGACTATTAGGAAAATCTCAGAAATCTTTAAAAACAATGGCAAACATAAGAATTTGTTCTTTGACGAAACTGAAATTAAATTAAAATAATTGACAACACATTTAAATCTCAGTACTTAAACTTCAAAATAATGCTGGGTTCAAAGAAGGAATCAGAATATAAAAGTGGACATGTTTATAACTGAACATTAATAAAGTATTCCTTATGAACTGTCTCAGTATGCAACTTAATTTAATTTTTAATAAAATATTTCTTTAAGGATAGGTACAGTTTAATCATCACAGATGGGAATTATCTATAGCATCACAGACTGATAACCTTGTAGATAGGGCTGTTGCTGCGGGAGTCAAACAACAGTTACTTTCCTTTTAGAGACATACACAAGATAATTTGTGTAGTTATTACTCAGAAGGGACAAAAACATCCTTCCTTTATTGTCATGCTGTCTACCAATATTGCTTGAGAAAATGTTTAATAGCCTAGCGTTGTCATAAACAATGTACTGGATGGAGGATATAGACATATGAATTTTAGTCTTCAGCTTGGGCATATTTTGTGACACTAGACATGTATTTCAGGCCATAGGCCATTCAATTCTTATGCATCTGCTATGGCAAATCACTGGACTAACCCTCTAAGGATCTGGATATTAATAAATGTTGGTCTCACAGGAAAGTAGAAAAGCTTGGTAAGTAAAGAAGTGAGAATAATAGTCAATATTTCTGAATAACTAGTTTTATTAGATGTACAAATGGGAATGATGAGAAATAATTTGAAGGTACAGCTATTAGAACTTAAAAATGGAATGGTGTGTAGAGAGAGAGTGAAAGAGAGAAAATATCTTCTCTGTTTCTTAGTCTTTGATATGGGCATTTCATATCTCCATTTAATACCATGGTTTCCAAATTGAGTACAAAAGTGCCCCAAGGCACCCAGAAAACTCACAGGGAGTATTTTAAATTTAAATGGAGACACAGCAATACTTGAGATTTGCCAGACATCATGTGAATTGCCAGCTAGAAATCACTGTTTTAAGGTTAGATTGCACTACACTTATCTCAATGATGTATTTTGAGGAAGTTGGGTTTTTAGAGGTCTTTATGTAAAAGGCAAGTACAGTGCAAAAAATCAATATAGAACAGGAAATGAGAGTGGTGGTGTCAAATCAGAGCCAGTATTTTAGAAGGTAAATAGTGTCTAATAAGCACTGGTATTTTTTTTTTTTTGTAATGCAACAGGCAATATACTGAATAAAAGAAAACACTTGCTATCGTTACTGATTCTAGGTAATAGAAAAACTAAGAATCAAATAACAATATTTCTCTTTTAATTTGGGGAGATTATTTTTTAAATGACCATTAAGTTGTCAAGACATAAATACTCTTAACGTTGATAGAACGCACTACTTAATAAAGGAACTGTTAGGTATTTCTTTTGATCTATTTGTGCCAAGACAAAAGAATGGTAACTAAGGGCACTCTGAACTGTGAAAGTCTCAAAATCTGATTTAGCTGACACATCAAAAAAGACACCCTGAAGTGAAGTAAATTTTCTAAAGCTTCACATCTTGAAAAAGACTAATTGAGGTTGAGACTCAAGCTCTTTGACTCCTGAGCCTGTGTTCTTGGTTAACATACTGTAAAATATGTAAAAATGTATAAATATGTAAATTACGCAGACAAAATCTTATGAATTTATAACTGGAAACTCTAGAATATCCTGAAAAATAATAATAATTAAAATTTAATACTATGGATATATTTATAAATTCATAGTCTGCAAACATTCCATAACTGTGACAACATAAAAGACAGTAACATCTTTGTATATGTTTGTTACAAGTCATACCTGGTGACAAAATGACATTCTCAGCAAATTTCACGTTTCGGTCTTTTGTTTTCCCAAAGAGATAATTCCAAGTCATGTGTCTTCATTTCAGAGGCAAAATTTTTATACATTTGGGACATCTTGACAAAAAATATTGATAAATTGTATTTCACCAAAATTAGAAACTTTTGCTTTGAAGGACCCTTGTTAAAAAAGTGAAAAATCAAGCCTATATATATATACACACATATAATGTGTATATATATTCAATATATATCCAATATATGAAGAAAACAATAATATTTGCACAAAATTTGAACAGACATTTTACTAAAGAAGATATATTGATTGCAAATAAACAGGAGGAGAGGGTCAACATCATTTGTCCCTAAGTAAATGACAAAACAACAATGCAATATCACTAAACACTATTGGAACGGCTAAAATCAACAAAATAAAATTCAAATATTGATCAAAATGTGTTCTAGTTGATATTCTTATATTTTGCTGATGGAAGCCTGAAATAGAATATCTACTTTGAAAAACTGTCAATTTCTTATAAATTAAACATATATTCACCCTATTACTCTCTAATCTTTTGTTTTTTTTAAAGATTTTATTCATTTATTTGACAGAGAGAGACACAGCGAGAGAGGGAACACAAGCAGGGGGAGTGGGAGAGGGAGAAGCAAGCTTCCTGCTGAATAGGGAGCCCATGCGGGGCTCCATCCCAGGACCCAGGGATCATGACCTGAGCCGAAGGCAGATGCTTAACGACTGAGCCACCCAAGTGCCCCCCAATCTTATATCTAATTGTTTACCACAAGAGATGTGAAAATTTATATCTTGTATTTGAATGTATAGTAGCTTTTGTTCATAATCACCACAGACTGCCAAAAAGTTAAAATGTTCCTCAACTGACAAATGAATAAACAAAATTTGGTGTATCCATACAATAGAATATTACTTGATAGTAAGAGAGATCAAATTACTAATATGTAAACACAGATGGGTCTCAAAAATAGTGAAGTAGTGGCATCTGGGTGGCTCAGTCAGTTAAGAGACCAACTATTGGTTTTGGCTCAGGTCATGATCTCAGAGTCCTGGGATCAAACCCTGTGTGAGCAGAGTGTGATGGAAATTCTCTCCCTCCCCCTCTGCTCCCTCCTGCCCCCACTTGCCTGCACACACACGTACTCTCTAAATAAATAAATAAATAAATAAATAAATAAATAAATAAATAAAATATTTTAAAAAATAGTGAAATAATCCTGGCAAAAAAGGCTAGCTGACAGGGTTTTGTTGGAGGGAGAGATTGACTAAAAAGAGGCACAAGGGAACATTTGTGATGATGTGGTGATTCTTATGTAAAATTCAATTAAATTTAAGTTTTCCTGTGTGGTGAAATACATTTCACTACTGACATTTTAAAAATCTAATTTTTCTTTAAAAATTTTTATTGTATCTAAAACACAACTAAACATACAGTCATTTTTTTCACAGCTTTTCAAATAATGACTCCAACATACTCTTATAATTCATTTTTCAATGATCGCTCATATCTGTCATTTAGTATAAGAAATTTAAGATATAAACCAGATAGCTGGCTTTTTATATTAACATATTTATGACATATAAATGTTTAAGGTATACATATTTATATTATACAGAATGCAATGGAACACCAATTTAATTTTAAGCTAAAATCTGATAAATAATCTACATTTGATGCTCTTCCAAGCACATTTGGATGCAGTAATAGCTAGCCTGAGGCTTTTTCCCACTCTCTGTTCTCTTCTGGAGCAACACATACTTGGCCAAAGATGAAAACTGTCACCAGTCTCCCAGCTGTTGAGGTTTTATTTTTTCTTTCAGCTTAATACAGTTAATCAGCTGCCAAATGTAAAATATCACTTTCACCACTTTTATTATACTCTAATCTGTCCCCACCTTATCTTGCAATTAGTGTTTAGCTGAACATAATTTTATGTGTAATTCCCATGAAGCATCTAGCACACATCTGGCACATAATATGGGCTCAAACTTATAGCTATAATAATGACAACTTTTATTATTATTTTATTTCATAAGAGATTTTTATTTTACGTGATTAAAAAGTTATCTTTTAAATTTTAATTCAAATACAGTTAACTTACAGTGTTATATTAGTTTCAGGTGCACAATATAATGTTTCAACAATTCTGTACATTATTGAGTGTCCATCATGGTAAGTGTACTCTTCAGCCGTATCACCTATTTGACCCATCCCTCCACCTACCTCCCTCTCTAACCATCTGTTTGTTCTCTATAGTTAAGAGTCTGTTTTTCGAGTTGCCTTTTTTTTCTTTGTTTTCCTTTTTTTTAAATAAGGAAACTTTATTTTACAGAATAAAGTTTATAGAATAAACTTCCCAGATCATCTAGGTAACACTGCCCACAAAAAAAGCACTCAACAAACTTCTACTGATGAAGAGTTTCATTCCTTCAATAGTAAATACATTGGGACCCAATAAGAAGCTTTGAATTTGTAGATGAAATTGCTCTGTGAGGGTTCAATGAACTAAAAGCAATATAGGATGCCTGTGATTACTGTCTGGTCCAGAGTGGTAAAGTTGGCAAGAAACAAGAATATAAAGTATGTTAGGTAATATCAGGAGATGAGATTGGAAAAGTGGGCAGGGTGGGGCTATGGAAGAACTCAAATGGCATTCTAAAGAGCCACTGAAGAGTATTAAACAAGGGAATGGCATAGTCAGATCTGTGTCTTAGAAGTAGTTCTTTAAATGTAGTAGAAGGAGGCATGGGGGGCAGGCAGAGGTAGATTAACAAGAGTGTGGTGATAGGGAAACATAAGGACTCAGGTCAACAGCTCAAGTGAGCAATAATGGCCTAATATAGGAGCAGAGAGGTTGGGAGGAGGGGGCATATATTAGTGATATGAGGAAAGGGGACCTAGGGTTTGGTGACTGACTTCATGTGGGGGTAAGGGAGAGGCTAAACTCTCCGGTGACTTCTAGGCCTCTCCTCTTAATGCATAGGTAGAGAGATTGAATTCTATTACCTGAAAAATTGAGGCAGAGTAGGATTTGAGAAAATGATGATAAACTGACTTAGATGGGTCTTTGGGACCTTGAGCAGGTTGTTGATGTGCGTGGGGGAGGGTTGAAGCAGTTGAGATCAGATGTGTCCAAAGAGAAGGATCACAGTTCAAATGAAGAACCCCAGGGAACAACACATTTAAGAGATGAGAAGAGTAGGTGGAAGCAGAAGAAGAACTTGTAGGAAGCTCTGGTCCTCCCTGGTGTCCCCAGTCTTGGTAAATGGCACCCAGTCATCCAAGCCAGAAATCCAGAAATCCAGATGCTGTCTTTGACTTCACTTTCTCCCATATCCCATCAAAACCAAACATTGGGAATTCAACCTTCTTAATTGTCCTGTGTCCATTTCCCTTTTCCATCCCACTGACAACTTTAACTTATCTAAACATGAGTCTCTCTAAACATGAGAATATTAAGTTCTCATATAATTCAGTAGGTTGGGGGTAGAGACTGTGATTCTCCATTTCTAATAAGCAGAATTTTCCCTAACAATATCTAATTAGGAAAGGTTTGAAGGATTTGGTTTAAGGGGTCTTAGCACCCTGATGGTCCACATGATAAATGAATTGGATTTGGTTTTAAACAAGTGTTAACCACATTCCCCTTTAGTTAGTTCAGTGGCTTGGCATTAGGGATGCTGAGTTACTTACTCAATTGGTCTTTTAGTCTTCCCAGTTGGACAGAGGAATTTAATCTCTCCTTGGGGTAGTGAAAGTGTCCTCAACTCGGATATGGGAGTGATTTGTAAAAGTAAGCCATTTTTCTTTTAATGTGCTGCACAGATGAAAGGGGTACCAATAGTTTCACACAATAGTTTTCTGGGATTGCATGTGTTATAAATGTTTATGCTAAATGGAATTGTAATTTCAATGCACAGCTTTGAATTGGCTACTTTGTTTTGTTTCTAAAAGGTAGTTATTTTACTTTTCTTTGTAGAAATTTATTTTGCAATCTGTTAAGTTTCATGGGCAACAATTTCTCACAGTATATTTTATTTCTAGGTATGGTTTAAAATGTGTTTCACTAGTTCCTGTTTTAACAGTTTTTTTAGATATTAGATATACAATAACAGTGCTCAAAAGTAAATGCATTAAAATTCATCCTATGTCAGATATTATGCTAAGTGTTTGGAATTCAATAATGTATAAAAAGAGATATATCCCTTGCACTCATGGAGACACTATTTATGTAGCAAATGATATAAAACTGTTGATGTTTTTAGAAAAAAATGCTATTTTTATTTAAGTAAAATAAAATATTGGATAACATAAACAATCTTCAACAGGGAAAAAATGGTCCTTTTGTTAGAAGTTCAAGAATTCTGAAGATAAGTCACACAGGTTTCAGGTTCAATTTTTACCACCTGAAGTAGAATCATGTTAGTATAACAATCTTTAGTAGGAAAATCTTATGAAGTATATATAAACCTTAGGAAATGACTAATTTTCTTTTCTAATTCTTGGATACTTAAAAAATTTTATGTTTTATTCTTTATCCTGGATTTCTATATAGTGATATGGTTCATTTTCTTTTAGTTCAATTTTAAAACCAATGAGTACATTTTTTTTTCTCATTGTAATTCTGAAGTTCTTGTTTTGGTGGAATATTTATTTATTTTTGTAATGTTTATAACTACCAAGATTATTTGCAGGTTTTGTTGAATCTGTCTTCCATTTAGATAGACCTCAGGGGTAAAGTTGGTGATCCACAGGGCCCATAGTGAAGTGCCCACAGAAAAACTGGATATAACGAAAATAATTTATCAACTGAACAGAAATATTCAAAAGTTATAAAGAGAGATGGAGTTTCTAATACTATTAAAAAGTATCTTCCGGGGGTGCCTGGGTGGCTCAGTCGTTAAGTGTCTGCCTTCAGCTCAAGTCATGATCCCAGAGTCCTGGGATCAAGCCCCGCATCAGGCTCCCTGTTCCCTGGAGAGCCTGCTTCCCTCTCTCCCACTCCCCCTGCTTGTGTTCCCTCTCTCGCTGTGTCTCTCTTTGTCAAAATAAAATAAAATAAAATAAAATCTTAAAAAAAAAAGTATCTTCTGAACATCACAAATCCAAAATGGGAGAGTTTGGTCCTCTGACTTGCAAGGGGTCTTGAAAGAAAGGGCTTTTCCAGTTTAACTGAACACTCTGGAAGGACATGCTGGTATTTCATTGCCTGGAGAGTCCTGCATTTGACTACGAAGTCTGGGATATAGAGTAGTACAAGAGATTCTTCCCAGTACTATACCACAGATCACTAACCATTTTGAAATCACTGCTTCTAAAACCATTCCCGGGACTGTTAGTACTTAGACTCTTCAGCTTTCTGAAGGGGAACAAACTCATTAGGAAGCAGTAGAAAGTCCTTGTTCACTTATAGAATCCAGCAACTAAAAAGAAAAGTAAGCAAAACAGTGATCTCCAAATGAAAAATAAATGACAGAGGAGATGGACTATACAAAATCAAACAAACAATTAAACCAATACCAAAATAAATTGCAATATTAAACACAAAACAACCTCTGGGGGATGTAAAAATTATTTTTAAAAGACAAATTGAACAGATGAATCAAAGGCCTGTCACTTCTAATTAAATCTTCCAAAATTAAAAGTAAATAATAAACAACAAAAGTATGACAGTCTTCTTCTTAAATAAATGAATAAAATTATATGAGAAGTACTCGTAAAATGCAATGAATAAAAGTTTAATGGAAAAGAAAAATAATATAATAAAAAACCAAAGAAGTTTATTTTTAAGTTTAAAAGGTAAAAAAGGTCAATCAAAACCAGGAGTTTTTGTTAACTCTTTTTCACTGGAGTTTTGCTTTTAAAATTTTTTCTCCAGTTTTATTGAGAAATAGTTGACATACATCAATGTATACATTTAAGGCATACAGCATGATGGTTTGGATATGCTTGATTAAACCAAAATAGAAAGAATAAAATATATATGTTTGAGAATGAGAGAAGAGAAATAGCTATCGATGCAACAAAGATTAAAGAACTCACATGAGGGTATTGATTGAAATTTTACTCAGGTATGAAATCATGAATAGTCCAAATGTATAAAATTACCAAAATTGACCCCTGAACAAACAACTTTAATTTGAAGGGATTTTAAAGTGAGACACAAGGTTCAAGTATTTTCATAGGTGATTTCCATCTAACTTTTAAACAAGTAATTTTAATGGTATTTAAAGAATTCTTGCCTTGAAATAATAATAATAATAGAGCAACAGAAACAATATGTTTGAAAGTGTCATAGTTCACTTATAAAGTCAGCATTAATCAAAGAGTAAGCTACTGACAAAAGGATAGACAAATAATTCAGTGGAATAAAATAGAAGGTCCAAAATTTATCATAGTTTTACATGGGATTTGAATAGATAAATTGTTATTTCACAAGCTAAATGAAAATGAAATTGGACATATAACCCATCACAAACCATCAAAAAAAATTTCAGTGAATTAAAAGTTTTGTTTTTATTAAATTATAGTCCTTTTTTCTGCTCAGATCTGGTGAGTTGTTTTTTTTTTATTTATTCATTTGAAAGAGAGAGAGCACAAGCAGGGGGAGAGGCAGAAAGATGGGGAGAAGCAAGCTCCCCACTGAGCAGGAAGTCCAATGCGGGGCTCAATCCCAGGACCCTGGGATCATGATCTGAACCTAAGGCAGATGCCCAACCATCTGAGCCACCCAGGCGCCCCACTGGTGAGATATTTTTAACCAGACAGAAAACAGCAGCTATATAGGAAAAGAATGGACTATTAAAACCAAAACTTACAGATTTCAAAAGCACAGTCAATAGAAAACAAGATATTAAGAAAATTTTTTCAATCAAGATGACAGATGATTACAATTTAATGACAAAAGCCCTTGACATTCTATAAATATTGGCAAAGGAAATAGATAAGGAATTTACAAAGACCAAATGAAAATAGCCAAATATATATTTATAAAGTTACTGAAAACAAACAGTGATCAGAGTAGTCCATTAAAGTAATTATGTATCACGTATTTTTAGAAGTTTGTAAACTTTTTCTGTAAAGGACCAGATAGTAAATATTTTGGGCTTTGCGGACCACATGATCTCTCTGACATGTATTTGATTCTGTCATTGTAGCACAAAAGCAACATCAATACTAGTCAGCAAATGGGTGTGGCCACGTTGCAATAAAACTTCATTTACAAAAATTTGTGGTTAGTTAGACTTGGCCATTTGCTGGCCCCTGCCGTGTCAGATTTACAATTTTAAAAGAGAGAAAACTATCATCAGGTAGGTAGAAAAAAAGAGTACATCTACATGCTGTTGGTATAAATGTTAGTTATAACAAACTTCTTGAAAAGCAATATTAAACGTATAAATGTCTTTGATCCAGCAATTGCACTTTTGGAAATTTATTCCATTGCAAAGATGGAAGAAATGATTGCACACATGGGTATTGATGTGCACACACACACACACACACACACATGGTTTTGTGGTGCAGGAAAAATGAAAGTATAGAAAATGCCCATCAGTCAAGAAATGATTTCATTAATTAAATCATGTCAATAACATAGTAGGCAACCATTAGACAAACAAGTAACAGATACAGTACTAACTACATCAGTTGCACAATACTATACCCATCCAAGAAAATACCTTTACTCAGAGCAAATGATGTAAAGAGATAAGCACCAACAAAATGTAACATTTAAAAATATATATATATCCTAAAGATATCTAGGCAAAGAAGTGTACTACCAAAAGAGTAAAAAAAAAAAAAAAACAACCTTTACCTAAGAGTTGTTTATAATACCAAATACTACAATACAGAGGTTACTGATGCACCTTAAGCCTTCCATTGTATTTGAGATTTCAAAAAATAAGACCTAATTTATTATGTACATTTCATGAACAAATGCAAAAGTACAGGATACTAAGTGTTATTTCAAAAATGTTTAATATTAGTGAATTTATGTATTATATAATATATAATATAATATATATTATATAATATTAGTGATTTATGTATTCATTGAATCAAATTGATAACTAAAGGGAAAATTGTACTGATAGATGCCAAGATATAATTTTGTCATATCTATAGTTCAGTTATTCTTTTAAAATATTATGAAATTAATAATGTAATTAAACCACAGAAAAGTTCATATTTTAAAATATGATGAACTCTAAACATTTAATAAGAAGAATAAATAGCATCCTATTTGGTTTCACAAATGAAACATAACTGAAAATATAAGAAACATTATGTTTTTAATGATAATTAAATGTTATGTGAATTCTGTAAGATTGGAAACATCTAAACTGAATATTACCATCATGTAAACGAAGAAGTTAGAGGTAGACACTCATGTTAGGATTGAGAGTTCATATAGGTACTGCCTTTCTAAAGCAATTTTAACATGAAGAGCCTTAAAAAATACATATGCTCTGTGCTGTAAAAATAAATCATTAAAGGTTTGTGTACAGGATATGTGTTAATTGCTAACTGATTTGTGTTATTGATGAAACTCAATTCCAAAGAGTGTATAATTATTATTGGATAATAGAATTAATCTAATATTCAGAATATGTAAGTATATGTATTTTAAAATATATTCTTTATAAACATTAAGATTTTACTCACATTTCTTAAGGGGCTTTTCTCATGTATAATTCGTGATAAAGTCACCACTTGACAGATATTATGGCAAAACATTTTGTACAAGTCACTGGGAATATATCATGAAATTATTTTACAAAAAACAAACATAGCCATTTTAAAAGTCAATAAGTAACAGAAATGTGTTGTCTAACAGTTTTAGAAGCTAGGAATCTGACATCAAGGTGCTAGAGTGTTCCTTCCTTCTAAGAAGTGTGGAGAGTTCCATTGTCTTTCCCCTTGTTTCTGGTGGTTTGCTGACAATTCTTGGTGTTCCTTGACATGTAGATGCTTCACCTTGATTTCTGCCTTTATGTTTACATGACAGTCTGCTGGATGTGTGTCTTCTGCTCTTCACATGGCGTTCTTTTTGTAAAGACAGCACTCATAATGGATTAGGGGCCCATTGGACTCTAGCATTACCTCATCTTAGCTAATTATATCTGTAACAACCCTATTTCCAAAAAAGGTCACATTCTAAGGGACTGGAGGTTAAGACTTCCACATAAGAATATTGGAGGGATGGATCCAACCCATAACAGATGCTATATTTTCCCTAAAAAGGAAAATATACAGTATTTTATACTCTATAATTTATGGTTACTATAGAGATTTCAAATGTATTTTTTTCCTTTTCTTCCATTTTTTTATTGAACATGTGTTATTTTGCTATTTTTTAGAAAAAAGTCTGTGTTTAAAATTAAATTTAATGAATAAGCATATTGAAATATATTATACTTTCATAGAAAAGTCTTTCCCAAGAAGTGTTCTGTAAGGAGAGCTGTTTAACTTACTTTTACTCTCCTGAGAATAAAATTCTTAATTATAATATGATGATAAATCCTGTCAAGCAAAAGTTTATCTTAATTTTTTTCAATATTTGAGGGATATTTGTGAAAAAAAAAATCTAAACCAATATACCAGAAAGAAAGCAACGTTAAACATTGAGTGTGTAAAAGTTCAATGACACGCGCCCGGGTGGCTCAGTTGGTTAAGCAACTGCCTTCAGCTCGGGTCATGATCTTGGAGTCCCAGGATCGAGTCCCACATTGGGCTCTCTGCTCAGCAGGGAGTCTGCTTCTCCCTCTGAGCCTCTTCCCTCTCGTGCTATCTCTCATTCTCTCTCTCTCAAATAAATAAATAAAATCTTTAAAAAAAAGAAAAAAGTTCAATGACTTATATTGGAGATTTAAAAAAACATAAAGAGCAGGGGAGGAAGGGGAAGGAAAATTTAGGGAAAAAAATTCAAAATGAAAAATTGCAATCTTAAAATGATGGCCTTTACTTTCTCTCTCTTGCCTTCATTTATTTCCTTATCCAACTTGGATTTCATAATGCAAAATTTTAACCACTTTTGATATTATGAGCTCGCTTGTGGTATGTTAGAATACATATGCAGGGTCAGGAAGAGAATGTAGACAAAGCAGGTGGAAAAGGAAAAACAAAACAAAAACAAATGCGACGTCAAGGGAATGAAATCCCATGATTTACACAGAGTAAGTGTTAAGGACTGAATATTTGTGTCCCTGATGAAAAGCAAATTTGTTTTGTAGTTTGCTTATTTTCCAAAGAAATACTGACCTGGGATGATAAGATTTGTGGCTGGGGAAAAATGATTGAGAACTATACATAAAAGTGTTCACTGGTCAAAATTATTTTGTGGGACAATTAGTGGTTTAAGTATTCTTTAATGATATGAAGTGCAGGGGATACATATTTGTGTATGCATTTAGATTTAAAAATATAAATTTTCTTTACGATCTATATATTTTGAAGTGGCCTAAATAATATTGTTAATTCTAATAATATTGTTTATTTGTTAAGTCTTGGGTCAAGCTCCACTCCTTTTTCTGATTCTTTCTCTCCCCTGCTATCTAAATTCTTGGTGAGTTAGTCCTTTTGTTTCTTTGCACAAGTCCAAAAATGAGTATTTCCCACCACTATGTGTTCATATGTCTTTATCATCCAGTAAGCTATAAATCCATTGGGGAAATAATATATTTCTTGTTTTTTCAAAACACAGTTGGTACCCAAAATAGGTTCTTTGAATGAATGAATGAATGAATGGATGATGATCTCTCTTTTTAGCATTTTATAATATTTGGTATTTTTTTGTTCTTGATAAACTCATGTTCCCATAGTAAGAGAGGAATCTTTTTTTATTTTGTACCCAACTTATTTGTTTTGATATTTGACAAAGAAATAAAATATTTGTGGCATTATTGTGAATGTTCATATTACCAAAAGTTAAATATATCATTGTCAGTTATGCTCCAAGTGCATGTCAGATATAAGCAATGTATTACAAAGTAGAAAGGAAACAAGGGAAGCCTGGATGGCTCAGTCAGTTAAATGTCTGCCTCCAGCTCAGGTCATGATTCCAGGGTCCTGGGGTTGAGTTCTGTGTTGGGCTCCTTGCTCAGCGGGGAGCCTGCTTCTCCCTCTGTCTGCTGATCCCCCTGCTTGGGCTCCCTCTCGCTATCTCTCTCTCTGACAATTAAATAAATATTTTTTTTTAAAAAAGAGTAACAATTAAATTGAGATATAAGGAAATAATCATTGCTCAAAAATATTTATTGAATGCTTTTGATATGTGAACTGCTGTTACAGACATTATTTAATAGCAACGAATGAAAGAGAAAAAAATAAACTTCCTGTCCTCATGAGTTTATTATACTTTACTGAATACAGATATTTACCTGAAAATTGACTGCTCTATATTATCTCATGCTGTTTTATCACACCACTATATCTATGAACTACTATAAGTATAATATTTCACATATTTTTAAATAACATACTGTGCTTCATGTAATGATATTTAATTTTATCTACTGCTATTTTTCTTTGAAATTGTAGTAATAATGTACAAGTTCCCAAGGCTCTTACATTTCTGTCCTTATTATGAAAAAAATAATTTATTTCTTCACTTTTTTGCCCCTGTAGATTTCAACTGACACATCTCCATTCCCAACAAGAACAGGTACTCCACAGACACAGCAAAATGTCTCAAAATAATTTTTATCACTTATCTGAACAAAAATCATTGTGCAAACACTTATTTTCAATAAAAATGAAAACTCACTTTTGTATTTATTTTTTTTAAGTAATCTCTATGTCTAATGTGGGGTTTGAATTCACAATCCCCAAGATTAAGAGTCGTATGCCAGCCAGGCACCACCATTTGATTTTAAAGATATGGTACAGGTTGTTGAAAGACACTTGAATATGCTCTTTTTACCTATGTGCTAAAAACACTAATTTCCAGTGGGTGAAAGTAACCTTTTATACAAAAATGAAAGAAAGAAAGAAATATGCCTGTTCCTTATAAAAACACATCATTTAATCCTTTGCCTTAAGATCCTCTTTGAAATTGAATAGTATACTTTTTTAAAAAAATTAAATACCTACCATAATTGGTTATTTTAAAAACTAATTTGTAATTGAAGCTTACATATTTTAAGCATTGGCTTCCAGGGATCAGCCCGTTTTAAAACCATGGGATGCCCCAGGCACTTTTACAGTGACCTTTATTTTTCATTAAATGTGTTATGTAAAATTGAATTTTGATGTAGTCTCTGACTTAGTTTAACCCTCAGTGACTTATAAAATCAAGCAATTAACATATTTTTTAAAAAAATCATTTTACTTCAGAATATCAGAGCACATTTTTTCCATACCTTTGTGCCTGATTTGACCCATGGTGCCTGACCCTATAAGTGATTGCTTCACAGGATACTTAGAGCTCATCATACCACATGAACCCACATGGACATAGCATTTATCTCCCTTTTAACAAGCCATCTCAAATTAGGGAGACCTAATTTCACACATTAGAGGAAAAGAGACAGATTCACTAATCAGGGATGAGGGAAAGCGCATATGAAATGAGTGGGCTGGGTGAACTTTTTTCCAATTACCAGGCTATATGCTATAAGGAAAATATGATAAAAAACAGAATGGATAAATTTGCTTCATTCTTTTTGGAAAAGAAAGACACTAATTATTAATATGGAGTGTTCACCTTTACCAATTTGCCACACGAAATTATGGCAGAAAATGATTTAATGTTAACAGAGTGTGGCGTTATTTCTCAGACAGGAAAGGGATACAGATCTTAAAATAAAGCAGGACGATGGCACAAACAGGTGGTGGTCATGATGCAATTCTCTCAATTTGTTTTAATTAGAGAAATTTGTTAAGTTCTATGTACCATAATCAGAGAGAAAAATAGATTAAAATGGTTAAGTTTTTAGAAAATAAGAACATGAGAAAGTCTGGAAAAAAGGAAATAAACCAGACCTATCCAGAAAATTAAAAAAAAAGTTACATTTTAAAACAAGCATTAGACATGTGTCTTATTCTAAATGCTCACTTGTGCACACATAGACTCACACACACAAAGGCTCACCAAGGATTGATCGCTGATCTACAGTATACATTTGAACTCTAGTTGTTCTTCCTTCCTATCTCCAGCCCCATATGGATACATGTAACTAGTAATTGCCACCTATAACAAATGAATATTATCCCCTTGGGTTCTCCATTACAAAGCAACAGGCAAAGTATCGATTGAAATGTGGTATCATCGTTAAAGTTTTTACTATTTCCTATAATACTTATTATAGGCTAATACTTAGTCTATACTTATAATACATATACAAGTGTAAATGTTGCATTTTTTAGATGTGATTAACATTTAAACCAAATGACTTTGACTAAAGCCTCCGTGATGTGTGTGGGTTACATTGAATAATTTAAAGGCCTTGGGAGCAGAGACTGAGGACTTGTTGAAGAAGCAGCAAATTATTTAAAGATTTATTTATTTATTTTAGAGAGAGAGTGTGTGAGTGCATGGGGCCGGGGGCGGGGGGGCAGAGGGCAGAGAGAGAGACAGAGAGAATCTCAAGCAGACTCCCCACTGAGTGTGGATCCCAAAGCAGGGCTCAATCACAGGACCCTGAGATTATGACCTGAGTGAAAACCAAGAGTTGGGCCTTCCACTGACTGTGCCACCCAGGTGCCCCAAGAAGAAGCAATTTTGCCTCAAGATTGTAATATAAGACTTTGCCTGAGTTTCCAACCTCCAGATTTTGGACTCAAGACAGCAACATCAACTTATCTGAATTTCTAGCATGCTGGCCTGTTCTTCAGATATCAGATTTGCTAGTCACCACAATCATATGAGTCAATTCCTTAAAATAAATCATTTTTTCTGTATATATCCTATTTTCTGTTTTTCTGTAGAACCCTAACTAATATAATGATGATGGTGATCCTGGTAACAATAATAATTCTAACATACATTAGAGTTCTAGAAAGAGAGAAGAATGTGGTGCAAGAAAAAAAAAAAACTTTAAGGAAAAAATAGCTAAAACCTTTTCAAATTTAGCAAAAGATATAAACATATAGATGTGAGCAGCTTAGTAAACTGCAACTGGATACACCCAAATAAATCTACACACAGACACATCATAATCAAATTGCTGAAAACTGGGTGCCTGGGTGGCTCAGATGGTTGAGTGTCTGCCTTTAGCTCAGGTCATGATCCCAGGGTCCTGGGATCGAGTCCCACATCGGGCTCCCTGCCCCTTGGGGAGCCTGCTTCTCCCTCTCCCTCTCTCTTTCTCCCTCTCTCTCTCTCTCTGTCTCTCATGAATAAATAAATAAAATCTTTAAAAAAAATTGCTGAAAACTAAACACAAAGACAACATCTTCAGAACAATAGTAAGAAAATGGCACTTTACATAACAAGAAAATAAAATTGAAAGTACTTAAGAAGTGCTGGA
This sequence comes from Callorhinus ursinus, assembly GCF_003265705.2. Classification (NCBI taxonomy): domain Eukaryota; kingdom Metazoa; phylum Chordata; class Mammalia; order Carnivora; family Otariidae; genus Callorhinus; species Callorhinus ursinus. The sequence goes on along the minus strand of NW_027397065.1, from coordinate 71,309,207 downwards.
AAAAAAAGTATCCAAAAGTCCACATCTAGCAACATCCTAAGATGAGGAAATGTAAAAAAAAAGTGTTTTCAGCAGATCAACTTTGAAAAATTTCTAAAGAAAGAAAATAATAGAAGATGGGGAGGTGCTTGGGTGACTCAGCCAATTAAGCATCTGCCTTCAGCTCAGGTCATGATTTCTGGGTCCTGGGATTGAGTCCCACACTGGGCTCCTTGCTCAGCAGGGAGTCTGCTTCTCTCTCTCTTTCTTTCATTCTGTGCCCCCCCCCACTGCTCATTCTTTCATGCTCTCTCTCAAATCAATAAATAAAATCTTAAAAACAAATAAAAGAAGATGGAGACTGGAAATCTCGGCAATGAAAGACCAACAGAAAACTTAAGTATCTGTATAAATAGTAAATTCTATTTTTCCATCGATTTCCTAATATTTATGTTTGATAGTTGAAAGCAAAACAATAATATTGTTTTCCATATAATTATAGGTATTATAGTTATATATATGTATTATATATATGTATATATGTATTTGACAACTACAACATGAAGAACTAAGAATAAAGTATAATAGGACTTCTCTAGAGGTATTTGTTTACATTCCACTTAATTTATTTAAATTTGATATTTAAGTAAGATATTAATTTTAAGTAGACTGTGAGGGGTTAACTATGTATTTTGTAATCTCTAGAATAACCATTAAAAAAATCTTCTACAAATAAATACAGTAAAAAACACAATGGATAATTTAATACCAAAATTTTTCAAATAACCTGAAAGAGGTAGGAAAGGGAAAGCAGAACAAAAAACAAAGAGCACATTAGAATACAAATGATAAAATAGTAGGTCTAAATCCATACATGTCAGTAAAGACATTGTATAAATATTATGTAAAGAGCTTAAACATACCATTTAAAATGGAGATTTTCAGAATGGACTAAAAACAAATAAACCAAGGTTACCAACTATATACATTGTCTATAAGAAACTCATTTCAAATGTAATAAGCAGATTAAGAGTTAAAATGGAGAAAATGACATGTAACTATATTAATATCACTCAAAGTATACATAAAAAAAGAAAATTACTGTGGGAAGAGAGTGATATCGCATTATTATAAAATAATCAATTCTCTAAAATAATGTTAAAATCCTAAATGCACAGGCACCAAACAACAGAGCTTCAAAATACACAAGAAATGATTGAAAATGCTAAATTATAGAGTGACACTTCAACACCCTTCTCTGTAATTTTTTATAACTGGTAGAAAGAAATTCAGCAAGATTATAGAGAACTGAGAAGCACTATAAAAAAAACAAAACAAACTAGATCTAATTTAAACCCATTGGACACCCAGCCCCAAAAGAGCAGAACAAATTCATTTCAAGTGCACAAGGAATATTCAGCAAGTTTACCATATCCTGGTAAAAGGAAAACTTACCAAAATTGCTAGAACAATTGGGGAAACTTCAAAAAAATGTACTTTGACCCAAATTTTCAAAATGGGTCATTGATCTAAATGTAAAACACAAAACTATATGACTTTACTAGAAAATTTAGGAGAAAATCATTATGGTCTGGATTTGGCACACAACTTTGGCCATGACACTAAAACCATGACCATAAAAGAAAAAAAGATAACACATGAGACTTTGTTGAACTGAAAAGATTGTGCTCTATGAGAAGAGACTGGCAAGAGAAGGAAAAGACAAACTATATACAGGGAGAAAATATATGCAATCACATATCTAACAAAAGGTCTTGTGCAGGAGTCTGGACTTTCAAAACTCAGTATTATAAAAAACAAACAATGGAATAAAAATTGGGCAAAATCACAAGCATTTAATCAAAGAAAATAGGATATACAAATGACAAATAGATAAATGAAAATATAGCTATTAGGGAAATGCAAATTAAAGCCACAAAATGAAATGATACCAGATACCTATTAGAATGGAAAACAACAACAACAACAACACTTACAATACGAAGTGTTGATAATTATATCAAAAAACTGAAACTCCAATATATACCATACATGTGGGAATGCAAAATGGCATAGTAAGTCTGGAAGACAATTTGGCAGTTGCTTATAGAGCTATGCATTCACTCACCAGATGGTGCAGCAATTCTTCTCAGGAATTTACTCTAGAGAATTGAAAATTATGTTCACAGAGAAACCTATACACAAATGTTTGTAGTAGCTGTATTCACAATGTCTACAAACTGGAAACAATCCAAATGTTCCACATAAGTAAATGGATAAACAAATTGTGGTATAGATACACAATGGAAGACTATATGTACAATATGAAGAAGCAAACTTGATACAGGCAGCAATTGGGTGAGTATCAAAGGAATTAGGTTGAGTGAAAAAAAGCCGTCATCAAAAAGTTATATAGTGCATCTTATTTTTTTTAAGATTTATGTATTTATTTGAGACAGAAAGAGAGCACTAGTGGGGGAGGGGCAGAGGGAGAGGGAGAGAGGAAATCTCAAACAGATTCCCCGCTAAGCTCAGAGCCTAATGTAGGGCTCCACGCGGTGGAGGCGGGGGTGGGGAGGCTTGATTCCACCACCCATGAGATCGTGACCTGAGCTGAAATCACAAGTGAGATGGTTAACCGACTGAGCCACCCAGGAGCCCCTTGCATATTTATTTCTACATTACATTCTTCGCAAATGCTATGGTTTTGGAGAAGAAAGCAGTAGTTAACAGGAGTTGGTGACTGTGGTAGGCTCTGGCTGCAAAGATAGCTTAAGGGAGCTTTTTCGGACTACTGGAATCATAGGAGTTATATGTGTAATGTGTAGTACACAGACACATGAGTTAAAATTCATAAAACTGTACACAAAACGGTCAACTGTACCCTATATTAATTAAAATTAAGAAAAAATTAAAAGACAAATAAGTATAATTTATGCATTTTAATTAGGCATTTGTGCACCAATATATTTTTGTGGCCAAATCTTTCCTTATAGCTGGGTATTGTGGTTGGAGTTAGGTGTTTCTTCTACTTGTGATAAACACACTCAAAATGGTTTATATACTATTTCTAATTCCTTTTCTCTAAAGTGGAATGGTTTATTCCAAACACTTGTGAACAAATTTGAAGGTAAAAATCCACCAAAAAAAATGGTAGAATGAATAATTATATGAATGCAAGGGAAAATTACTATATCATTTTATGTTCCCACACTGTTATATGACTCCCTATTAGACAAATTTGGCCTTGGAACTGAAACACAAAATCTGTCCTTATATTTCTATGGAGTTTGTTGGAATTTAAATGCCTACAAGTTTCTGGGGTGAATAAGAATTATTTTGCTAATGAGACTAAAGGGAGTTAGGAAATTAGTAGTGTTTTATTATATATCCAGATGCTTTATACATTTTATTTCATTTAAGTCATGCAATTTTATGAATTAATTTCTATTAACTTGAATTTGCAAATGTGGAAATTAAAGATCAGTTTCCCCCCCCAGTTTTAGATAGCTAATGGGAAAACGAAGTAGAATAGAAACTAAGTACTCTTTATTATATTGGTATTACTTGAGTTCCAACTGTGCCTAAGTTGGTGAAAATACAGAATGAAAACCAGTAAGAGTTATGGGCTCCTAGGTAAAACATAGAGAGGGATAGATTTAGTCCATATGACTGAGAAATATACATTTCTAACTTAGAATCTTGGTATGACGGATGTCTAGGTCTTCCCACATCCTTTCTTAATCCCAAGAGTCTTTGCTGGGTATATGACCATGTAATCAGAAACTGCATTTCCTGACTAGAAGTACCTAGGGGATTTTTGTCTTGCCAATGTGATCTGAGTGAAAGAGAAATTTTCTACCTTATTATTTGCATGAAATGAAAATAATATTGCTTGCCACCTTTTCCTCTTTTTGCCTCTCCTATCTGTCAGAATATATAACCTACCTATATAACACACACACACACACACACACACACACACACACACACAC
>NW_027397065.1:71280450-71305133 GCF_003265705.2 Callorhinus ursinus | reverse complement strand
CACACACATATATATATATATATATATATATATATATATATATAAAACCTAGCTTCAACCATGTGAACTAGGAAAATCCCCTGAGGTGTGGTGGAGGAAATTTGATCTCTGAATGACACAATGGAGCTGAGTCACATTACGCTGGTGGCTTTTGCTCCAGCCTGTCACTAGAGTACTATGTGAAGAGTAGAATGAGTAAGAAAAATGAAAAAGAAAACCTTTCTTTATTTGACAGTATTTTTTTTTGAACTTTGTTACAACAGTTTTACCTATATTCTAGTGGATGCATTTGGTAAACCTATTATTTGTATGTATAGAAATACCATGAAAACTTTTCACAGGAAGATGAGAGGAATAAATGTTATAAGGTATAGTGGAAGAAGTAGCCATGTCTTCTTGTAGGTTTTTGGATAGTACTGTTGATTGAATGTATTGTGATTGATTTGATAGTGATAACAATTTTCTTTTTTTTTAAAGATTTTATTTATTTATTTGAGAGAGAGAATGAGAGAGAGAAAGAGCACATGAGAAGAGGGAGGGTCAGAGGGAGAAGCAGACTCCCTGCTGAGCAGGGAGCCCAATGCGGGACTCGATCCCAGGACTCCAGGATCATGACCTGAGCCGAAAGCAGTTGCTTAACCAACTGAGCCACCCAGGTGCCCTGATAGTGGTAACAATTTTCAAAAAAAAATGTTTTATGTAAAGTTCATATATTCATATCCTGATTGTGTATATTCTTATAATAGTATTTCACCCATTAATAGACCCTTAACATTTTACATCATCATTATGACCTGACATCTGTCTAGACTATAAAGCAATTCACCACATATACTTTATTATTATTCATTTAATTTCAGTTCATCAAGCTGTAGTGAATAATTTAGAATGCTACAGTAATAACTTGTACCATATTGCCATTGAATGAAGAAAGATGGAGTAGTCTGCCGCAGAAATAGCCTTTATTAAAACTAAAAACAAGAAAAAAGTTTAAAAAAAAACCAAAAATATAAAAAAGCAAATGAAAACTCCTTACCTATAGTAACAAGTACCTATTCGTTGGACTATACCCAGAGGTAAATTATATGAATAAGATAATAAATCTTCTAGGTCCACAGAGTAAAATAAATGTTAAGGACTGAGAAGAAAATTGAAACATATTTTATTGGAACACATTTACATTTCAAGAGCAAGTGAATTGTGTTCCAGAAGTATGTTCTCAAATCAGTTGTTTAAGGCTTAAAACACATACCTCTTTCACAAACATTATTGTCCACAGGGTCAATTCCACAAATATCATAGCCATTCTATGTGATTAATCTAGGTCTCTACTCCTTTATCTCATCAACTGGCCTAGAATGTACCCAGCCATTTTAAGTATGGCAGCATCATGGGTTTTTTTCCTTCCCCAAATTCACTTTACCATGGAAAAAAGTGTAAAAACCTTTAAATACATCTAAATAATTCAGGATGCCTGGGTGGCTCAGTCGGTTGAGCATCTGCTTTCAGCTCAGGTCATGATCCCAGAGTCCTGGGATCGAGTCCCACATTGGGCTCCTTGCTCAGCAGGGAGCCTGCTTCTCCCTCTGCTGCTCTTCCTGCTTATGCTCTCTCTATGTCAAATAAATAAATAAAATCTTAAAAAAATTTAAAAAATACATCTAAGTAATTTTAAATGCTTCAAAAACACTTATTTGGTTTTTTTACACAATACCTGTTTTTGTCCCTTAGGGAAACCTACTTCCTCTGATTATTGTCATTTCAACCATTATTCTTAATTTCTTTGCTCTGTTGGCCTTCTTAACCCATTATTGTCCTTTTCTACTTTTATCTAGGAGTACTAATTGCTACTGAAAAAAAACTACATTATGGTCACTATATATTCACTATCAAGTTTATCTAATCTTTACTGCCACTAAGCTACACCTTATTTTCCAGCCTGATTTTTTTCTCTTATCCTCTGCAGAGAAATAATGTTTCTTAAAAAAATTCAACTCCCCCTTTTTATGTCTAAATTTGTTTCCAGCATTTCATATTGAAACTGCGTCAGATTTCAGCCACGATAACTATGTACGTGTTTGCACATTATCAGTCAAGGTTGAGTCAAGAAATTGAAACTATTCTAGGCTTTTCAACTGGAGGGGATGATATATGGTGAATTATGTATTGACAAACCTATGAAGAGCTAATAAAGGGCAGAGAAAAATCCTTCTGGCTTTCAGAAAATGAGGAAACCACACCAATGGTAACACCAATAACACTAAAATAAATTATTTTCAAGGGTACCCTCAGAATTAGGACAAAATTTATTTTTTCATTTTGCTCAAGATATTCCTAGCCTGCTGGAAGACAATTACAGCTTCCAATTTCTATGAAATATGCAAATGCCTCTTGATTATGGAATCTTACCTGGCATTATATTGGTAAGAATTCTGAAGTGTGCATGGGTGGCTCAGTCAGTTAAGTGTCTGACTCTTGATTTCGGTGAGGGTCATGATCTCAGGGTCATGACAGTGAGCCCTGCATTGGGCTTTGTGCTCAGTAGGGAGTCTGTTTCTCTCCCTCTCCTTCTGCGCCTCCCCCTAATCCCACAGGTGTGTGCTTTCTCTCTCTCTCTAAAATAAATAAATACATCTTTAAAAAAAAGAATTCTGAAAAAATTATCCTCGGGTTTCCAGTCCTATATAATATCAGGGAGAGTTGCAAAAGTTGATAGTATACAAGTTTAATTGACAGCTGAAAATCTGGCTCACACCCCTTTACTCTTGCCAACAATTGGACTGGATAACATCTTCCTCAGGGTAAGATATGAGTCTTCATTATGTTTACTGTATTCCATTAATTTCTGTGCTCCCCTAGAGACATTTCTATCAATTATTCCTTCTATCACCAATGTCTTCAAGATATCCTTCTTTGTTGGGTCTTATCAGCACTTAAACAAATTCAATTTTTCTTCCATTTCAAGAAAAAAATCATAAGTAAAATTTCATAGAACACATTCTCTCATTCTAACACATTAGTTTTCCATACAAATTTATTTTTAATAGCTGTTCTCTTGTTATGTTTCTAAAAATAATGTCTACACTTTATACTTACTAATTATTTTTACCATTCCTATCTCCTGAACGCTTTTGATATTTAATGAAAATATTTTGATGTTTTAAGTGTATGTAAAATAGTTAACTTGTCCATTACCATAGTTTTAAGTAATGTTCTTTAAACCTGTTATTGAGGAAAAGCCATCCACCAGTTAAGTCAAGGTTAATCAAGTAAATTTTACTTATCTCATAAAATGTTGAAAAAAATTATCCCAATTAGAATAAAGAATAGATAAAATAGCTCCATGTTTTTTTATGGAAGGAAGTATAATCTACTATCTTTTAAATCTAAACAATTGTGGATAATAATGCCTGAGGAAGTAAATCTCTCAGATCTCCTGGAAACACAGAAATCTCTTTTAAATCCGAGCTGTATTGTAGAATTGGATTATGTGTTTGAGGCCTCTTTTTCTCGTTCAGTTTATCTGCTTAGTGTTAAAGTTTTTCAGTAACAACATGGCGTCTATAATTAAGTATGTACCATATTTGTAAATAAACAGGCTTTTATTCCTCAGATTAAATTTTTCTAGGGTAACAGAGCTGAGTATATTCCCAGATTTAAGGTTGTCAAAATCAAATAGAGGACAGTTTCTTAGAAGTCTCCATGAATCATGCTGAAAAGCCCTCAAACCAGCTCTAAGGTTTATTCTGTACTCTCTAAATAGCTAATAATATGAAGTACTATGTAACATTATGGAAATGAAACTATTTTGGAACCTATTCTTCACTTACATATTGATAATGTTAATATCTTACTGTATTAGGAAAAATTGAGCATAAAATTAAAAGAGAATAAATGATAAGAGTTGCCACCACTGGTTATTGGTAATAAGAAGTTACATGAAAATTTATTATAACAATAAGAAAAGTATTGATCTGAGAATTTCTCATTCAACAAACATTCATTTACTAGGCAACAGCTAAGGACCTGGGAGAATAAAAGTTTATTAAAGAACATTCCTCATCCTTTTAAGAGTGACATTTATAGTATATTATTCAGAGTTCCCTGGGGTGAGGGGAGGGCAATAAAATGTATATAAGGAATTGGTTCAGTGATTACGGAGGCTGAAATAGGTCCCCAGATTTGCACGGTGAGTCAGCAAGCTGGAGACTCAGGAGCCCTAATGGTGCAATTCCAGTCTGATGGCCAACAAGCTTGAGGTCCAGAAAGAACCAATGTTACAGTTTAAGTCCAAAGGCAAGAAAAACTTGACCTTACTTGGGAGGGTCAGCTTTTCATGCTATTAGGGCCTTCAACTGATTGGGTCATGGCCACCCACATTAGAAAGAGCAATCTGCTCTACACAATTTATTCATTCAAATGTTAATCTCATTAGAAATATCTTCATTGACATATCCAGAATAATGCTTGACTTAATATCTGGGCTCTCATTGACTCAAGTCAATAGATAAAATTAACCATCACGTATAATTAGAGTCCCAATTTCATAAATACAATTGTTCTTCCTTTAATTGTTAGTATTTTGAGTATGACCCTACTAAATGTAGCACAGAATTATATAACTGCACATAACACTTTCAAATATATAGAAATTACTGTTTTAATTTCTACAGTGACTTAAAATTTATAATGTATTATTGTACATTTTTTTATTTCATTGGATCCTGACAACTGCATTTTTTGGCATATTCTATGAATTTTATTTTGCTCTGAGAATTTTATTAAATTCCTTTATCTCATGACTGTTATAAAGTATGACATTTCCCCATTAAAGAAATGTATAAAGAAATTATTTTTGCTAGTTTATTTTCATATATTCCATAAAAATTATAAAGTATTTTTCTGGTATATGTTAATAATGTGTTTAACTGGAATCTAATGGATTTTTTTAATGGCATTTGTTCACTGAATGAATATATGTGATTGATTATATCTTGGTCTATGATGTTTCAGTTTGAATGTACATCATACACTATAATAAATGCATATATAAATTGATAAATAAGTAATTAAGGAAAGATAGAGTCTAATTATACACTAGTATAAGGTATAGAATCTACATTTGATATCACAGTTGATTTGGGTAGTAGTAATCACCAGTAGAATTATAGTGTTAATTATAAAATTAATCATGGCATTTTATTAAGTTTTGAATTTATAATTTAAAATGGGGCATAATTACTGAAAAGATCAATGATGAATTCTCTGATTGTCAGAGGTTCATATGTAGATGACCCTCACAACATAGTTTCTGGAGTCAAATATTTTGGCATATGTGAAAAGAAATTCTCTGAACCAAGGGGGCATTCCCTTTTGATAAAGAAGCCATAGTACCTGAGAATGTCTTCATTTGCACCCTGAATGCTTGGATTGGAAGTTAACAAGGAACTAGAGAAGGCATGGGCTTTGTAATCACACAGTCTAGAATATAAATTTAAGCATTAGCACTGACCAGTGACATAACGTTAGAAATTTCCTTCTACTTAATATTTTCGTGTGTTCATGTATATGGTGGGAAATAATAGCTCTGACACATATTTATTTTAATAAAATAACATCTACTTTGACAATAATGGATGTTAAATTAATATAACCTTTCCATCTCATTAAATTAAATGCTTATGTTGTCCCTGGACTAGATGTTACAAAGTGAAGAAGAAAGAGAGAAAAAGTGTTTCTGGAGAAAAACTAAATGTCTGCATTTAAATACTACTTCCTTTTTGAATAGGATTTGGTTAAAAAATAGTTATTCATTCTTAATCAAGATATTCAGAAATATACTTTTAAGTTAAACCATTTTAGTTGATAACTAAAATGGCAATAAATTTAATAATCATTCATAAATTTGTTTTATATGATATATTAATACCTATATATATGCTTTCAGACTTTAATTATACATAAAAGGAAACTGAAGTATAATTTATTGACATTAAAATGAGGCAACATAAATACTAGAGACCAAGTAGGATCTCTGCCTCTTTTATGTTTTTTCCTCTTAATTTATTCCTTTTTTTGGTAAAGCATAGGTAACATCTCCTTAAATCTATACTTTTAAGATTAGATGTTATATTGGAATTTTTGCTTTACCAAACCTAAGAATGAAGGATCTGCTACAACATAATAGCCCATACTTACCTATGCAATTCAATCATTTCTCATTCAAATTCAAATTACATTTCAGCTTAAGTCTTCAACTTGCTACTTGAGTAACATAAAACAAGTCAGATTATACTAATTGTCATAACCAACTTATTGTAAAAATAGAAGATGATTGGTAATCAATTATGACAAAATTTTGAGCATAATATGGGCAGTAGGAACAGGTGAGTGACAATTAAAATTCTAGGGAGGAAAAGAAATGTAACATACATCACCTGATTGATGTTTCTCCACTTCACTTTTTACCAGTACAAACATGGCCAATTTTTATTTACTTGAATAGGTTTTACTGCGTACATATTTGTAAGTTTGAATGGACAACATTTTTTTCTCAGAAGAGAGTATAAAATTATTCATTTTAATGCCAAGTGTTATCCTTCTGCAGGCTTTTTCTGACTTTTTAAAAGAGAGGCTTGAAATACATTCTGATCCACATTAAATTGTTTGTTTTGTAATGACAAGCCTTATGACATTATGTCTTATAATATTATGTGTGCTAATCTCCTGAGACCTCTTGCTTAATAAATTGTCAACCAACTGGGAGATGATTTTCCTTCTTGACATTAAAAAAATCCCACTTCAAAGTAAATTGCTGTTATAATGGGAAACTTAATTCAAATTAAATAAAATAAAAAAGTCAGAGATTTCTAAGAGCAAAACAGAATCCAGACAACTTTTGTTATGTGAATACTCTGCAAAATCTAATTCTTTGAGTATTTTTAAGTTCGTATAACACTATGTTAAAATAAATATTCTTGATATTTTATACGTAAGTATTTCATAATACTAGCTGTTATAGAAATGAAAGCCCTTCTAAGACAAAGCATTTTAGGATTTAAATAATATATGAATATAACTGAGAAATCTGAGAATGGCATTTCCAAATAATGTTGTTATGCCTTAGTAATATTTGCTGAAATTAAGTGAAAAATAGTTAAAAAGGCATGTAGAGTTTTTGGCAGGATGTTTCTATGAACTTGAGGTGCTGACTGAATCATGTCAAAAGCGGAGGTCTGTATCCAGAAAGGAAAGCCTTTCTCAATGTCTGCTAACTCATTGGTCAAGAACACAAGAATCTGTCTTGGATGCTTTCTTGTTCATTGGTTTGCATGATCATACAGGGTCAAACTATCACATAGAAACTATTTTAAATCATAAGCACTACTACTACAATTATCTTTCATTCATTCACAAGCACATTGAATTCCAGGATATATTGTTAATCTTGAAATATATAGCCAGAATGTTGTCAATTGATACAATGTTGTCAAAATTATTATTTTTCTGAGAGAAAAAAGTAAGAGTAACAGGTGTTGGGGTTAATGTAGAGCATGAAATCATCCATAACACCTGGCTTGCTAAAATAATAACACAGAGGCCACTGAGGTCAGGGAACGTTTGGGAGAAGGGCATAGGCCTTTGGGATGCCGAAGCCCGCGTGACCACTCTGCTGTTGGAATGCCAAGGGGAATTGCCCTCCCCAAAGCTCTCTTAGCCGAAATGGCCGCCGTCTGTTCTAAGAGATTCTAGGCACTGTCCCTTAGGCTATGTTTAGCAGAACATGCAGATTAGCATATTTAATCTCTCTCGTAAATCTTCTCAGTTTCAGTAAGACCCCCTTGTCACACATCACGTGCTTGAGAAACAGTGATAAGGATTTGTGATTATCCTGAAGGACCAATAAAAGTGGGAGCAAAGAAGAGCAGAGGGTCTTCGTCTCGGAGCGTTGACCCCCTTGCCTTCTCCTCTCTTCCAAGGCAAAGTTTGGAGTCATCTTTCATCCGACCATACAGGGATTTCTGTCCATTCCCGGCAGACAGGTATCTAATTATCATTAAATAATGGTAAATGGATTTTAAAATTGATAGTTTTAAGTAGGAAAAGAAGCAAAACTAAAAATTATTTATTCAGAAAGTAATTTCAAATAGCTTGTAATTAATTACCTCCTCTAGGCAATATTGTATCTTGTATTTACTAAAAATGTTGGTCTACCTTATTTAGGGTGATATAATGAAATAAATTAGTTTTAAAATACTAGATTCAAATTATTGCATATAAATATCAGTGTCTCCAAGAAAAGCCATTTTTAGTCACCATAGAAATGCAAATGATGATAGTAAATGATTAAAAAAACACAAAAAAACAATCTTTTTTACAAAAGAATGAGAATCTTTGTTTTTTAATAATACTTAACATTTTAATTACTTAAACATACTTAAAATCACATATGCTATTTGCTAATTTATAAACACTGATTAATATGCTAATGGTTTAAGTGATGTATTTTAAAAATCACATCATGTTTATAATACAGACATATGGGCTTTGCCCACTCATGATGCAATACTCTTAGACTTTTTATTAATTTAAATTTAATTAATTAACATATAGTGTATTACTAGTTTCAGAGGTAGTGTTCAGTGATTCATCAGTTGTATATAACACCCACTGCTCATTACATCATATGCCCTCTTTAAAGCCTGTTACCCAGTTACCCCATCTCCCCTCCCCTCCAGCAACCCTCAGTTTGTTTCCTATGATTAAGAGTCTCTTCCAGTTTGTCTCGCTCTCTGATTTCATTTGTAATCAATCAAGTAACTGGTACTAGATTTAAGTATTCAACATGCAAAGGAATAAAGATGCTTTCAACAAAAGTTGCACTATAATAATCCCTCTGCTCCTACGTATAAAGGGGGGTTATGTCCAGAAGGAATAATATTACATTTAAGGGTTAACTTAAAGGATAAAAAATAAAATGTGGTATCATACACAGAATACATTATCAACAAGGGAAACAAATCTCTTAATAATATCATTAACAATCAATGATAGACTTATGTAATCAATTTTAAAGTATTAGTAGATGGGGCGCCTGGGTGGCTCAGTCAGTTAAGCATCTGCCTTCCACTCGGGTCATGATCCTGGGGTCTCTGCTCAAGGGGGGGTATGCTTGTTTCTCTCTTGCCGTGTCTCTCTCTGTCAAATAAATAAATAAAATCTTTAAAAAAATAAAATATTAGTAGAATCAAAATAAGCAAATGTGTATCTCATATACAGGCACACCTCAGAGATATTATGGCTTCAGTTCCAGACCTCTGAAATAAAGTGAATATCATAATAAAGCAAGTCAATTTTTTTTGGTTTCCTAGTGCATATAAATGTTCTGTTTACTCTAGACTGCTGTCTAGTAAATGTGTCATAGCATTATATCTTTAAAAAACAGTGTACATGATTAAATGTACAAATTAAATTTTCTCAAAAATGTGACAGAGACATGAAGAGAGCAAATTGAGAATACTTTATGGCTAAGACATGCTCACCATCGTCTAGGTTTTGAGTGCATTGCAATTTTTTTTTTGCAGGTGGAGGGTCTTGTCTCAATGTCGTTTCAGCGTCTCTGTTAGCACTGGTTTCTTCACCTTGCACTGTCATGTTATGGAGATAGCTTCCCTCCTTAGACCTCAAGAACCAACTTCTACTGGCTTCAAACTTGTCTTCTGCGGCTTCCTCACCTCTCAGCCCTCACAGGGTGAGGTTTTTAGGACCTTGCTCTGGACTGGGCTTTGGTTTAAGGGAATGTTGTGGCTGGTGTGATCTCTCCAGTCCACTAAATTTCTCCACATCATCAGTAAGGTGGTTGTGTTTTCTTACCATTCATGTGTTCACTGGAGTAGCACTCTTCATTTCTTTCCAGAACTTTTCCTTTGCATTCACAACTTGGCTAAGTGTTGGGCACAAGATGCCACGCAAGATGCCTCGCTTTTGGCTTACATCAGTGTTTGACATGCCCTTTCTCACTAAGCTTAATCATTTCTGGCTTGCAATTTAAAGTGAGAGACATATGATCCTTCCTTTCACTTGAAAACATAAAGGTCCAACAGTCTTACACAATTCACAGCACTTACCATAGTGCATACCCTCACCAATGTGATTAACATAATAATAATAAAAGAAAACACAAAGGTCATTTTAGGGTTATTAATTGGCCTAATCTAAGTATTGTTGTACCTCAGGGAAGAGGAAGGCACCAGAAGAGGGAGAGAGATGAGGAATGGTCAGTCAGTGAACACATCAGTTAAGTTTATTTATCTTATATGGGCACAGTTCATGACATCCCAAAATAATTACAATAGTAACATCAGCGATCACTGATCACACATTATTATTATAAATATAATAATAATGAAAAAAATTTTACCAAAATGAGACAGAGACATAAAGTGAACAAATGTTATTGGAAAAAAAATGGTACTTATAGACTTGTTCAATGCAATGTTGTCACAAACCTTCAATTTGTAAAAAATGCAGTGTCTGTGAAGTGCAATGAAGTGAGATGCAATAAAATCAGTTATGCCTGTATGAAATAATTATACTTATGGCATTTTCAACATCCTGGGTAATATCAAGTAGTCTAGAGTATGTTGAGAATTTTTACTAATGTCTTGAAACTAAACATACTTTATGAGTAGAAAACAATGTGGGTTTTTTAATTTATCTTAAAGCTCCTTTTTAAAAGAAAATTTTATCATCATTTATATAGATCAGTGACTCTCAAATGTGCCCACACCAAACCTATTAATCAGGGAATCCTGAGGTGGAACCCAGCACTCTATCTTAACAAAGAAAGTAATACTGATACACTTAAAGAAACAAATAGATATTTATAAAATCCTTAGCATGGTATCTTGAACATTTAAATGCTCAAATTTTCCTATTCCCATTATTTGTTATTAATTATATTTAAAATATATTAATATCCATATTGAATAATTTGTTGATTTGAATTATTCAATATTTATGTATCCTTGGTGTGTCTTGAATTTCCATTTTGATGCATTGATTGGTGTATATGCATGCATTATTATTAGGTTGATTTTAATATTAATTATTTGTATTATATTGTACTGCCTTAGTGAACAATTCTTATTATCTTTTATCACTCATTATTAACACAATGTATTTTAGTTTGTTTTGTTTTGCTTTTAAAAACTTTCCATATACAAGATATCATGCTAGATTCTGAAAATAAAAGTAATGAAAAGTACAAAGGGTCTGTATTCACAGTGTCTTTATTACAGTGAGAAAGACAGATTGTGTGGTTTCAATGTCAAAAATACCAATTTAGTCTTTATCTCTTGGTCCTTAAGTGAGATAGTTGTAAGAATTTTGTCGCTTACCTTTCTAAGAGGCTTTTTTAGAATCATTCAAATATTTGCTATTCTAGGGGTGCCTGGTTGGCTCAGTCAGTTAAGCGGCTGATTCTTGGTTTTGGCTTAGGTCATGACCTCATAGATTGTGAGATCAAGCCACACATTGGACTCCCCACTCAGCAGATAGTCTGCTTGAAGACTCTCCCTCTGCCCCTCCCCCATTCTCTTGCTCTCTCTTTAAAATAAATCAAAAAATTAGAAAATTTAAATAAAAAATATTTGCTACTCTAGATCATGACATATTTTAAAGAGAAATGGGAAGAAGAAAAGGTACTAATTTTCTCGGTCTAGAAAAGACAAAATCTCCCTCAAGTCTTGTTCCCCTCTGCATTCTTGTTCTGCTTCTCATTCTCTAAGATTCTGTGATTGTGATTGCGATGGTTAATTTTATATATCATCTTGGCTGGCCCATTACTACTAGATATTTGGTCAAAAATTATTCTGGATGTTCAGTGGGGGTGTTTTTGGATGAGATTTATACATAAATCAGTTCACTTTGAGTAAAGCATATTGTTCTCCACAACATGGTAGACCTTTCCAATCAGCTGAAGGCCTGCGTAGACTAGAAGACTGACTTTCCTAAGCAAGAGGAAATTCAGCCAGTAGACTACCTTTGGACTGGAACTGCAACTCTTTCCTGAGTATCCTGACTGTTGACCTCCCCATCAGAATTTGGACTTGACAAACCCACACGATCATATGAGCCAATTGCTTAAAATAAATCTTTCTATATGTATACATATCCTATTGGTTCTATTTCTCTGGAATACCCTACTACTCTGATTGTGAGTATGTATGTTTGTGCACCTTGAGAGCTTATGTGAATGTTCTGCTACCATTTGGAATATAAGCAGGGGCTGCTTGATGATGACCAAAATTAACTCTAAGACCGGGAGTCCAGTTGCACTTGCCAGTGTGTTTTGTGTGGTGTTTTCCTATGAATGTCAGTATCTCTTCAAAGTTGGAGTTAGGATAATGAGTTTGATATAAACAAAATTTGCACAGCATGAGGCACATAATTTATTGAGCTTCATGCTACCTATGCTCCAAAAAAAAAAAAAAAATCAGTTTTTTATTATCCACAAAACCGTAATAATAACTAAAATTAAATGCATCCATTTAACCATATTTATCTGTTTTATATGGTGTTTCAAATAATAAAGAGGGGGAACTCAAACTAAAAACATTCTCATGGGTGTTTACAATTTAGGTATGGTTAAAATGTAACAATATATGCTCTTGATACTGCTGATTTATCTTCTAATTGTATGCCTCAGTGAATCCTGAGATGGTTCATAAAATCAAAGTTAAACTCTGTTTTTGAAAAACAAAAACAAAGCAAAAAAACAGAAGTTAACTTAAAATTTAAGTAAATTATATTAAACAACACAGTAGTCGTTGACCCAGATAATTGTCTCTATTATGTGTGATTAACCCCTGATAACAGTGAAAAGGCTAATAATTACAACAAAAGACACAATATGATAGCTTATTTTTTGTCTTGAATCCTCTCTTAGCATACTGATTAACTCTTTCCTGACCTATTGTTCTTCCAGAGGTGAGACACGTATTATTTAGAAACTGCCCTCACTGTGCTGTTTCCCTGCTTTTGCTATATGCTGGCTTTTCTTTGATGCTGGGGCTTCAGAGCCTTTTATGCAACTAGGCATATTAGGTATAAAAGCTTTTAATCACACTAATTCCTCTAACTGTTCTTAATCTATATCTAAATCTCTCATCTGTTCCCATCCTGACACAGCTGCTGCTGGATGAAAAAAAAAAAAAAGAAAAGAAAAAAAGTTTCGTGCATTCTACTTTAACTGAACTGAAATCAGAATTTAACTACCATGATCATTGCCTTTTCCTTTCCATGGAAATGCTCCTATGACCATAGTGGGTACTCACATGTCTGTGATAAGGGTGTGTAGTAGATCCTCCCTACAAAGTTGATGTCATTGGGCAGCTTTAAGAATTAATGGCAAACAATACAGAAAAATTGACAAAACGTGTATTTTCTTCTGCTAAACTTCAAAAACAGTGAAACTTGGATTTCTGTCAGTTGCAAACTGCCTCTCAATAGATGTTTATTTTTTTGCCCATTTGAAATCTCTCCCTTCATTGTGAAGATTTAAAATAATTTGGAACTACAGAAATCTAAAAAAACTACTTTTTTAAGTGTCTTTGTGTCTTCTTAAATTCTCAAATTCCTTTTCTATTTATCCCAATGTATTTCCATTCTTTTTCTTCATAATTTGAGGTACTCACTCTTTTCTCTATCTTCTATCTACTTACTTTTTAAAAATATCTTGCTACTTACCCATTTTAAATGTTCACAATAAGAAATAATTTACTTTTATTTGAAAAGTATAGTTTTATTGTGCATTTTGAAAAAAAAATTGTAAATTTCACAGAAATTACACTAAAAACAAAATAAAATACATATTTTGAATAGGTGAAATCTCCCAAAAAGAAAAGTAATTGGTAGTTAAGAGTAAAGTATTGATGTTTGGGGACATTAGGTGCATGATACAAGTTAAAATAATAAATTATTTATAGAGGGTATAATAGTCTTCCTGGAGGATAAGGGAGACATTTCTTTGTCTGAAGCATGATAGAAGAACATGCCCGACATACCTGATACAATACAGAATAACAATTGTTAAATTTTCTCCAATGACTTGAAATATATATTTATTAACTAACTCAGTATTAATGTTATTGTTGGTTATGAAACATAGTCCTGTAACGAATAACTGGACTATACAGAAAAAAGAAAAAAAATGTTTTCTATCTTTAAAAATTTCAAGCAAATTATATAAATATTCTAGAATATTTGATTAATAGATTGCTACATTGATACTCATACTCAGTCTGAAGACTGGAAATTTGTAAAAAGAGATAGTAGGTGTTTATAATCTAATACTTAATTTGTATAGTATATTTACTGGTTTAAATGTTCTTTTTCCCCCCATAGATTATTTTAAATGTGAGTCTTCTGATTAACAACCCCTTGCAAAATTTTATGGATCTATTTGAGGTTATAAAAAAAAAAGTAAGTAAAATATATAAATATAAAAAATATAAAATCTGATAGTGATAGTAATGATAATATTGATAATATTAATAAAAGAGGTATTATTATTACTTTATTAGAATTGCATTATATTCTATGTATGACTTATGGTAAAAATCTCCCTAACAGACCTGTAACAAAGTTTATTAAATTTTAAAAGAAAAAAAGGGGTTAATGGAGAAATGTAATCTATGGATAATTACCCAGTAAATTCAAAGAAGTGAAGTTTTTATGCTTTGGAGACTAGCATTGTCTGTCTTTAAACTGTAGACTGTATTCTCATTCCAAATGTCTTTTTTTAATTTGTTCTTTTTTTTTTTTTTTAATCATTTCACTTAACTTTATAACAACTATTTTAGTTGAGTTTTAGCTTGAGTTTTGTTTATTTTGGCTCAGGTGCATAACGGTATTCTTTTGAAATTGAGATTATTTGAAAAGAAGACAGAACAAAAATAGTTCATAGTAATCTGTGGAATGAGACTAACTTTACTGCACCTCTAGTGCTTTAATCCTTTTAAAAATCCAGAGGAATCTTAGGAGAGCCTTATTAGTAACAAGTAAGTAGGTTTAAATAGTAACTAGCTAACATCACACAACTTGTAAATGGCAGACTAGAAATTCAGAGAGATGGTATATTCACTACAAAAAATTGTATTATAAAACTCAGTAATATAAGCTCTTTTAAAATAATCTGTTTTAAAGAAAAACTTGATTAAGCAGAACAGAAATCATCTAAAATCATCATTAAACTGGATTTGCTTTAAGCACAAAACAGACCTCTGACTATAAAAGCATTGATTTAAGAAATGTGTACAATTCACACCCTCTTTGTCTTTGGAGTAATACATTTTTATTCCTCACATATCATTTATGTCTATGAACTAGAGCTTGGCACCATGAATTAATGTAGTACTTTTGAATTTATAAAACACATTTATATATTTACTTATCTGCCATTGGAAAATAACAAACTACAGTTAATAAAAAAATAGGTCTGAGAACTATGATAATTAACAGTGAGATGGATCAGTAAATTATTAAAACCTAGTGACTTCATAACTACATGTTAGGGAAATTATAAGATTAAAGTTAACTATTGCATTTCTAAGTCTTGAGTAAGATATAAGAATAAGGGGAGATATACCAGAAAACTATATTATTTAGGAAAAGAGAAAGACAAAAAAATAGGTTATAGAGAAATAAGTCGACCAAATCTTCCTGTGAAGAGACAGATTGAGAGTGAAAGATGTGACAGTGAATGAGAGAGAGACTATGGAAATTTAGACAAATTTGGATAAATGCAGACAGAAATGTGCAATGCTTTGTATTCTTTTTAAGCACTACAATAATAGGAACACTAAACAAAGTGAAAATTCAAAGCTTATGTAGGTCTTTTTGGTGTGATTGCATATATTTCAGTCAAGATTGGAGCAAAACTCAAACTGAAGAAATTACTCTAATGGGAAAAATACAAGTAGGAAGGAGCAGATGAGAAGTTTATACCACAGACAATGAAGTTAAAATGTGTAATATTTTTTTTTTTTTAAAACATTATTGTGAGTCCATGGGCTTGAGAGACTTTTGGTAACCCATTGCTTCTTCCATCAACCCTGGTAATGTCTGTGTGGGTGATACAGTGTGACACTGCTTTTCCCTGTTTTCCCATCTAATGTGGTCCTCAGTATAGCAGTAGAGAAGTCCAGGGTCTTCCAGGAAAAGTCTAGAGTCTTTTCTCCTAGTTCCAAATGCAAGTTGCTCTGGGATCAATTCAAGCAGTTTTCTTATTGCCTGAATTTCTCCCCCTGTCTTTAACATTATGTAAATTATTGGAAATCAGTCTAAATGTGTAGAAGACTCAATATGGATTTAATAATAAAACAAGTTTAGATTAATTAGGGTTCCTCATTTTACCGATTATAAGTGATTTCATTCTATCCTCTTCTCTGCTTGCCTCCCTTTTTATTATTTTTTTATTCTATTAAATTTTGAACTGTTTGATGACATACCTCATAGGTAATGAAAGAGTGGATTTTAAAGTACCCAAGTGGCAAGCAGTATTCCTATCAATTAGCTATCTGTATAGAATCCCTATATGTTTTAAAAAACATCACCAATTACCTTAAATTGACTTCAATGATTATGGTTTCCCCCAAGGAAATTCAAAATTACATATCTTAAAGCCCTGTGCAAATATATGTTTGGACTTAATGATGCATCACATCAATAGGTATTTTTTTTCTGAAAAAACAAGATAGCTATCATTAAATATTTTAAAAATTTGTTAGGAAATACCAACAAACTTATTTCTTGAGTGTTATGGGGCACAGAAAATCTTTTAGGTAAAAATAATAAAAAATGTTTTACTGTATATAAGGTTTTCTATAATTATTAGATTTTCCTAATAATTGCTTTAGCTATGTGATCCAGAAGAGTCTCCAGGTCCTGGAGCAGACAGCAAGTGACAGCCGATGAGTCACATGTAAATGGCCATTGAGGAAATCCACCTATCGGCTGGTGATCTGCAGATCTCCAGAGCACAACTTCCAGACGTCCCGGTGGTGAGCTCGGGCGTGTGGCTGAGGTGCAGCCCGGGGGCTGCGGTGCAGAGACCTCCCGCGGCCGCCCGCACAGCCAGCCTTCTTGGCATCTCCTGACGAGGGATTTTCTATGAATGTTGCTCACGTGTTAGACGATTTTTTCCCCAGCTTTCCAAATCCGTTGTTTGTGTGGGTCTGGGGGTGGGACAGGGAGGCCCCCCCCCGCCTTGCGACTGCTGACTGACCATAGAGGAGAAGTGGGAGGTGGGGGGTCTAGACTAGTCCACGGGAAGAACCGCGCGCGTCAGAACGCCTGCCGCAGAACTCACGCCCACCCTTCTTTCTAAGTGTTCACCTTTAGTTTCGGTTTTGGAAAAACGTTAAGCATTTATTTTGACGTAATGTTTGATCTCCAGAGCACTATTACATTTTAAGTTCTTTGATTTTACTTTGAAATCTAGATGGGCTTTCAAACAATAGTAGTATAGATAAATATAGCTATAATCTAACTATAAAATGTTTTTATTATAAATGGTTTAATATATTTTTACTGCAAGTTCCTAAAATTAGAGTGTAAGGGAAATTAACTTGAAAAATTTTAAGTTTATATATTATTTATAAATTACCCTTATCAATTTTAGAGAACTATATTTTCAATAGAAAGTTTGCCTATCCATAGAGAATGGCATAGTGGTTCACTGCATTTTCCATTTTTTCTCATGATCAAAGGAAAGAAAATGTAGCTTTATAAAATTGAGAAAAATAATAAGGGTTGTAAATATCTGATTAAAAACAGGCTTGAATTATATAGCCTTACCTATAGTTTTTAATATATTTTTCTGTTAGTTTAATTCCTTAAACAAATACGGATGACACTAAAGGTCAATATTAATAAAGGGTTTGCAAGTTTTAATGGTCTGAAAAACCAAAACTAATCAGTTAGGAGTTAACCTTTTAAAAGGTAGTTAAAACATAATTAACAAGTAATTAATATGATGAACATCCAAAAACATGAAATTAATTTTGCTGTCAAAATACAGTAACAATAACAAACATATCCTTCTTGGAGCATGACAGGTAAAGCTGTGTAGTATCTTATGTGACTGTGGCACATAAGAATAAATTATTTGGGATACACTGTAATTTTTCACTTGGACACTATCTTTAATTTATTAAACAAACTCCTCTCCTAAGTAAGAGAAATCCAACCTACAATGATAGACATTTGAAAGTCATAGGTTTACAGTTTCCTCCTCAAACTTAAAAAAAATAATAATGTTATTTTACCCATAAAGAATAGAGATATATTCCAAATTCTATGATGAGGTGGCAAGATAACCATTACTGGAAACATTTTATTTGAAACCAGGTGATTAGTTCTTGTGTATGTTGTAGTTGAAAGTCGGTCATCTTACACAATTTTATTTGTGTGATGGTCATTCTAAGACCTGCTGAATGGTAAATTGAATATGACATAAATTTTGTTTATATGCATGACTAAACTTCAACATACGAATGATGGATGATAAATGTATTAAAATAGAAAAATATAAAAAGGGCACCTGGGTGGCTCAGTTGGTTAAGCGACTGCCTTCGGCTCAGGTCATGATCCTGGAGTCCCGGGATCGAGTCCCACATCGGGCTCCCTGCTCAGCAGGGAGTCTGCTTCTCCCTCTGACTCTCCTCCCTCTCATGCTGTCTCTCATTCTCTCTCTCTCAAATAAATAAATAAAATCTTTAAAAAAAAAAAGAAAAATATAAAAAAATGTAACATTGATTTTTTAAAAGATTTATTAATTTTAGAGAGAGAGAGAGAGAGAGAGAGCATGCATATGAGTGGGGGGAAGGCAGAGGGGGAGGAAGAGAGAGAATCTCAAGCAGAATCCCTGCTGAGCAGAGTTGGACATTGTGCTTGATCTCATGATGTGAGATCATGACTTGAGCCAAAACCAAGAGCCAGACACTTAACCAACTGAGCCACCCAGGCACCCTGACATTATTTTAGAGAGTCTAGGAAAGTCAAATATACCGTAGCCTGAAAAGCCCATGTAAATTTTTCTCTAATAACATCTCAGAAATGATTTATTTATAAAAGTAGCCATTTACTCTTTCGATAATTGACCATATCAGATAGGCAGCCCCTAAATGGCCAGTATATTTCTTTCTCAAAGATGACATCATGTGGGCTAGTTCTGATTCCTAAGTTGTCCCTCTTGTGTATAAAGCAAATTTAGAAGTTATGCTTTAAATAAAAGGGTGAGAGTAAAAAAATAAGACCCAAGAGCGTATATACATATATTGCACATCTTAGAAAGTTAAAAAAAAAATGGTGAAAAGCAAAGTAAAAACCTTAGCTTTTTGGGTATATGCTGCTAGGCTGGGGAGTTTGAGGGAGGTCACATGTGGAGGAAAAATTCCAACTGCCTTTCACCTTAATGGACTGATTTCCATAGATATGATTACTATAATCACTGGAAACAAACTTATTTATGAATGTGTTATCTTATTATTTATCACCCCTTTTAAATTTAGAAGAAAGAAACATAAAATTATCACTGGCAAATGGCTGAGAGGGAAAACATATCATTTTTATTTCTGGCTTTCACACTAAATAAAAAACAAAACTCAAAGTAACTGTAGAGAGAATTATTGTTTGATTTAAACATTTCATTGTCCTTGATATGTTTCTGCTCACCTTGTAAAGTTTATGTGTATTATTTCCAGTTTCATGAGTTTTAGCATTGCATTTATTTTACTTATATTTTAATTTCATGCTGTTTTCTTTTTATTTTTTTTCTCCTGAACCTCTTTCAATTTTACATAATCAGAGTGTAGACAATTACCAATAACAACGACTCTTTGGGAGGCTTAATTTAGTTTTCTAAAGTCAACCTCTTTGAAACTTGGAGAATTAGGGACATATTTTTTTATCAATTATAAAAGTAGCAAAAACAGGTGGAGGTGGTAGCAGGGGCTAAGGGCACAGCCAGTGGGTGGTGCACCATGGACACCAACACAGCTTATGGAAAGAATCCTGAATATTATAATGAAGTGACAGTCACCCATCCTTTTCCTCTAGAGAACTGTTCTCAGGATCTACAGAGGAGAGACTTAAGCAATGTTAATTGATAAGATGTAAATATCCCATGTGTAGTGCAAGATTGTTCAATCCCATTTTCTTCCTTCAATCTGCAGACCAGTGAGGGAAGATGGTGCTAAAGTAGGGGACCCACATTTCATCTGGTCCCTTTAATTCAGCTATCTATCAAATCATTCTGAACACCTGTGAATTAAACCTGAGATCTAAGAAAAGAATTGCTTCAATTCTACAAATAGAAAAGCAGCCACTTTTTGCAAGCGATGTGAAAAGCCTTCAGGGAACAAAACCCACATAGAGCAACTCGAAGCAGCTTACACTGTGCCTGGCCTCCTGGCAAGGGGTGGTGCAACTCCACCCGGGCAGACACCTGAAAATCAATACAACAGGCCTCTCCCCCAGAAGACCAGCAGGAACATTGGGTGAATACCAAGTTTATGGATCACTCAGAACTGAAAAACTCCTGCACTAGGGGAAATTAGTACATAGAATTCAAAGTTCTTTTCTCATGAGCCTTTCAGTTTAAAATTTTTTTTTCTTTTCTTTTCAAATAGTTTCTTAATTTATCAACTCTTTGTTTTTAAGTCTTTTTTAATTTTCATTTTTACATTTACATTTTAAAGTTATATTCTTCACTTTTGTCTTCCTCTCACTGTATTCAATTTTATTTTTGTGTATATATAAAGATTTTTCCTTCTCTACAGTTTGGGATTTATTGTCTTCTAACAAACAGACCAAAATACACTCAGGACCAAGTGGATCATCCTGTTTTGTCCACCTGTCAGATTATATTCTCTCTCTCCCCCCCCCTTTTTTTTCTTTTCTTTTTTGGTTTCTGACCTCTTTGGATTTGTCTAGCATTTATTTCACTTGGGTCATGGTTGACATTTTTGATTTTGTTCTCTCGTTCATCTCTTCTTCTCTGGACAAAATGACTAGGAGGAGAAATTCACAGCAAAAGAAAGAACCAGAGGTAGTACTCTCTGCCATAGATCTAATCAATATGGATATAAGTAAAATGTCAGAACTAGAATTCAGAATAACAACTTAAACTTACTAGCTGGGCTTGAAAGAAGCATAAAAGACACTAGAGAATCTCTTGTGCAGAAATAAAATCTAATCAGGCCAAAATTAAAAATGGTTTAGCTGAGAGGCAGTCTAAAATGGATGCTCTAACAGCTAGGGTAAATGAGGCAGAAGATAGAGTCACTGACATAGAAGACAAAATGATGGAAAGGAAGGAAGCTGAGGAAAAGAGAGAAAACCAACTAATGAACCATGAGGGGAGGCTTCAAGAAATCAGTGACACCGTAAAGTGAAACAATATTAGAATTATTGGGGTCCCAGAAGAAGAAGAAAGAAAGGGACAGAAGGTATATTCCTAAAGCAACAAAATACACATTCTTTTTAAGCGCACCTGGAACATCCTCCAGAATAGATCACATACTGGGTCACAAATAGGTTTCAACCAGTATCAAAAGATTGGGATTATTCCATGCATATTTTCAGACCACAATACTTTGAAACTTGAACTCAATCACAGGAAGAAAATTTGGAAGGTACTGACATATTTGGAGGTTAAAGAGTATCCTACTAAAGAATGAATTGGCTTACCAGAAAATTAAGGAAGAATTAAGAAAAATCATGGAAACAAGTGAAAATAAAAACACAACTGTTCAAAACCTTTGGGATGCAGCAAAGGTGGTCCTATGAGGGAAGTACATAGCCATACAAGCCTTTCTCAAGAAATTAAAAAGGTCTCGAATACACAAGCTAACCTTACACCCAAACTGGAGAAAGAACAGCAAATAAAGCCTAAACCAAGCAGGAGAAGAGAAATAAAGATTAGAGCAGAAATCAATGAAATAGAAACCAAAGAACAGTAGAACAAATCAATGAAACTAGAAGCTGGGGTTCTTTGAAACAATTAATTAGATTCAATAACCCCCTAGCCTAGCCAGACTTATCAAAAAGAAAAAGAAAGGACCCATATTAATAAAATCATGAATGAAAGAGCAGAGATGACCAATACCAAGGAAATACACACAATTATAAGAAGATATTATGAGCAACGATATGCCAACTAATTAGGCAATCTGGAAGAAATGGATGCATTCCTAGAAACTTGTAAACTATCAAAACTGAAACAGGAAGAAATAGAAAACCTGAAAAGACCGATAACCAGCAAGGAAATTGAAGCAGTAAGCAAAAATCTCCCAACAAACAAGAGTCCAGGGCCGGATGGCTTCCCAGGGGAATGCTTCCAAACATTTAAAGAAGAATTAATACCTATTCTTCTGAAGCTGTCTCAAAAAATAGAAATGGAAAGAAAACTTCCAACTCTTTCTATAAAGCCAGCATTACCTTAATCCCAAAACGAAAGACCCCATCAAAAAGGAGAATCACAGACCAATATCCTTGATGAACATGGATGTAAAAATTCTCACCAAAATACTAGCCAGTAGTATCCAACAGTACATTAAAAGGATTATTCACCACAACCATGTGGGATTTATTCCTGGGCTGCAAGTTTGGTTCAACATCTGCAAATCAATCAATGTGATACACTATATTAATAAAAGGACAAGAACCATAAGGTCTTCTCAATAGATGCAAAAAAAATCATCTGACAAAGTACAGCATCCTTACTTGATTAAAACTCTTCACAGTGTAGGGATAGAGGGTACATACCTCAATATCATAAAAGCCATCTATGAAAAACCCACAGCAAATATCATTCTCAATGGGGAAAAACTGAGAGCTTAACCTTAAGGTTGGGAACATGGCAGGGATGTCCACTATCACCACTGCTGTTTAACATAGAACTAGAAGTCTTATCCTCAGCAATCAGACAAGAAAAAGAAATAAAAGGCATCCGAACCAGCAAAGAAGAAGTCAAACTCTCGCTCTTAGCAGATAACATGATACTCTACATGGAAAACCAAAGACTCCACTCCAAAATTGGTAGAACTCATATAGGAATTCAGCAAAGTGGCAGGATATAAAATGAATGCACATAAATTAGTTGCTTTTCTATATATAACAATGAGATAGAAGAAAGATAAATTAAGGAATAGATCCCATATACAATTGCACCAAAAAAACATAAGATACCTAGGAATAAACCTAACCAAAGAGATAGAGTATCTGTTACTCTAAGAAATACAGAAACTTATGAAATTGAGGAAGACACAAAGAAATGGAAAAAACATCCCATGCTTATGGATTGCAAGAATAAATATTGTGAAAATGTCTATGCTACCCAGAGCAATCTACACATTCAAAACAATTCCTATCAACATACCATTGACATTTTTCACAGAGCTGGAACAAGTAATCCTAAAACTTGTATGGAACCAGAAAAAACTCCAAGTAGCCAGAGGAATGTTGAAAAACAAAACAAAACAAAACAAAAAACAAAGCTGGTGGCATCACAAACCCAGACTTCAAGCTATATTACAAAGCTGTAATCATCAAAACAGTATGATACTAGCACAAAAACAGACCCATAGATCAATGGAACAGAATAGAGAGCCCAGAAATGGGCCCTCAACTCTATGGTCAACTAATCTTCAACAAATCAGGAAAGAATATCCAATGGATAAAAGGAGTCTCTTCAACAAATGGTGTTGGGAAAATTGGACAGCCACATGCATAAGAATGAAGCTGCACCATTCTCTTACCCCATACACAAAGATAAACTCAAAGTGGATGAAAGACCTAAATGTGAGACAGGAATCCATCCAAGTCCTAGAGGAGAACACAGGCAGCAACCTCTTCAACCTCAGCTGCAGCAGTATCACTTCTTGCTAGACACGACTCCAAAGGCAAAGGAAACAAAAGCAAAAATGAAGTATTGTTACTTTGTCAACATAAAAAGCTTCTGCACAGCAAAAGAAACAATCAGCAAAGCTAAAAGGAAGCCTATAGAGTGGGAGAAGATATTTGCAAATTACTTATCAGATAAAGGGCTAGTATCCAAGAACTATAAAGAACTTATCAAACTCCCAACACGCAAAAAACAAATAATCCAGTCAAGAAATGGGCAGAAGACACGAACAGACATGTCTCCAAAGAAGACATAAAAACAGCCAACAGACACATGAAAAAATGCTCCATATCACTTGGCATCAGGGAAATACAAATCAAAACCACAATGAGATACCACCTCACACCAGTCAGAATGGCTAAAATGAACAAGTCAGGAAACAACAAATGTTGGAGAGGATGTAGAAAAGGGGAACCCTCTTACACTTTTGGTGGGAATGCAATCTGGTACAGCCACTCTGGAAAACAGTATGGAGTTTCCTCAAGAAGTTAAAAATAGAGCAACCCTATGACCCAGCAATTGCACTACTAGGTATTATTCCAAAGTCACAAATGTATTGATCCAAAGGGGAATATGCTCCCCATTGTTTATAGCAACAATGTCCACAATAGCCAAACTGTGGAAAGAGCCAAGATGTCCATTGACAGATCAATGGATAAAGAAGGTGGTGTGTGTGTGTGTGTGTGTGTGTGTGTGTGTGTGTGTGTGTGTGTGT